>NC_090869.1:8807835-8817835 GCF_036669935.1 Montipora foliosa | reverse complement strand
CGCGTCCACACGCAGCGTATTCGAATCGTTTACAGCCGTCCACATGTATCCGATTGTATCCGGAAATTTTCTGATTTGCTCTAGTGCCCAGTTCTTTTGCCGGAGAGAATCCTGAAATGAGCATTCGCATAATTGCGATTTGGCGTCATTTCTTCCGCGCCATAGCAACTGCAAGGTGTAAACAGTCGAAGCTTGTAGTTTATCACCCAAAAAAATGTCTAAATCTTCTGAAAAAGTCAAGAAAAAGTATGCTGATTCATATAAATGGACCGATGATGAAGTTGAACTACTGCTGACGGTCACGAAAGTAAAAGTATTTGTTGTGTAAATTTATCACAGCTCCATTTATCTGAAAGCATGACATCAAACTAGAAATCAGAGCAATTAACAAAGAAGACACAACCTTGCTGTACGCCATGTTTGTTTAATGCTCGCCGTGAAGACTGGATCCAAGAGAATGACGTAAGCGTATTCGCAAATTTGCGGATACGACCGTCCACACGTATACGTATTCGTATCGGATAAAAAAATTTCCACTCTGAAGAGCGTTTTCAAAAATTTCCGGATACGGCCGGTAAATACGCTGGATACGTGTGGACGCAAGCCGTATTCGTAAAAAAAAATTGGCGTTTTCACAAATTTCCGGATACGTGTGGACGGGGCCTTAATCACGGATTGTGTTTCTTGTTTGCACGCACGCCATTAAAAGAGGAAGGGTTTTTTTTTGCCTCTAATAGCAAATATTTCGTTTGTTTCAATGAATTTTACGCTGGAAACGGTTTTTGTGACATTTTTCGTCCAAATGAACGCCCAAATTAATATAAAGCTTTTAATTGACCTTTAGTAGAATATTTTTTGTAATTGAATCTTCTCTGTCAAAAATTTGCATAATAAGCACACTCAAGAAATTTAGTCGCATTTGCTTATTGTTCCAGATAAGAGTCCGCGCTCGGGTCAATAACCCTACAAAGGAGGCTTCCCGATCCGAAAGACGAAATGTAAATATTCAGTTAAATATTACAACAAAATGAAAAAAACGAAAGACGGAAGTTTCTTGACTAAAAAGTACGTTATTCAACTCTGAAAGCGACGAACGATTAACACTCTTCCCTGTAGTTCATTCAATGTAAACAAAACCCTTGACACAAGGTGATCACGTCCATCTTTGTGGTTGCCTAGCTAGTTATCAATTTCTTACTTTTGACATAACATCGTGCCCTTCCCCTTGATTCATAGAAGTCAGGGACTGCAGAAATTTTGGTGTTTTTAAGATGTCATTAATCTTTCGTTGAGAATTCGAAATTTAGAGTTTCATATAAACTTATTTTTTCTTCAAATGTCTTTTGGCCTGCCTTTAACCATGACATTTTTGCGGATTGGCCATGTTTTGAGGTTTGCGGGAACAAACTTTTGCTGCGCGAATTGACTGGATTTTCCGCTGGGAACTAATTTTTGCGGTTTTCTTTTCAAGCAGCAAGACTATTTTGAACTTCTCTTATTTTTTGGTAAAAACCCCTCAATCATTTAGAACGGGTGGAATGTAAAATGTGGCGAAAACAGTAGATTTTTCTCATTTACATTAGATTCGGACATGAAAAGTTCGACGTTTGAAACGGGCCTTAGAAGATGGTGTCCCTTAGAAAATGGTGACCTTTTGATTGACTCCTTTGAGCTCGTTTCTTATGCCCCAGAGACTGGAAAAGTATCGACTTAACCTTTCATGGCTTCGTTTTGTTTGCAGCAAGCTCCAATTGCTTTTTCTCAATGCAAATATCAAAATAAACGATCTTGTTTATTCTACTGTATGTGGATTAAAAGCCATGTTTAGTGATATTTCTTTTGCTCTTTTTAATATTGCTGGTATTTTTTTTTCTGCTGGAACTTATTTTTGCGGATCAAGTACCATCCGCAAAAACCCCGTAAAATAAAAGTGCTAACTCGGTAACTCCCAGTTATTGCGATAGTATTTGCTGCAAACGTAAAACCAAAAAAAAAATTTGGCTTGTCATCAGATAAGACTGAAAAGAAGTGCAATTATGAAGCGGAAACAACATGTCCTTCCTTAGTGTGTGGCATAAACATTTGCTTATTGCAACTCCAGACATGCACGACATGCAGGAAAACGTCCGTCAGAGCAATTTGCAGTTAGTTTTTTGCAGACTATTTCACTTAAAAAGAGACTATGTCACGTTATTTAGGGTGTTTCGGCGAAACCATTAGTTTATAACGAGTTTAAAACTCGAAAATGGTAATGTGGAATTCCTTTACCGATAAAGTTACAGTTACATCACAAACGAAATTATTCTGAGGAAAAAACTGCATTTATCATCAAAGCCTAAAAAAGTAAAAGACCTCAAAATGGGACAGGACATTACAAAACAATTAAACACGTGAACGTGTGAGCCAAAGGGCCTCTGGTGGCACGACGTCTGGGTGACCCTTCAAATGGTCTTAATGACCCCGCACTTGAAAAAATTAACTGGAACGCTGCAGTTCAATATCACCCAACTCAGTGCCTTCTGTTTTTGTGTAACTCGTACCACAGGCAGCCCAGTGTAAGCTCATAGAGCGTCTAGTAAAAGTAACACTTGGAAAACCACCTTGGTAAGTACCAGTAGAAAGTCTAAAGCATATGGAACACTGTCTTGCACAGTTTGAAAATATCACTCAACTCAAAACGACGACGACTCAAAACGTTTCTCGAGTCTTTGTTTTCAATATCATAATTTACATCCCTGGGTAGGCGGCTTTGTGTACGTTCTTAGCTATATCTTTTTTGTCCTTCCGATACATTTTATTTAATTTTTCTTATTTAAAGGGTATAATTTGTACACCAAAATTATGCAATAACAAATATAGATTACCGTGCTCGTTTAAGAGTGAAACACCATCGTACCTGTCTATCTCGATTATCGTAGATCGAAACAACAAAATTCGCCATGTTCCCGGAATGCCCGCAAAGAGTTATGGGTCATTCACAACTTCTCTCACTTGTTTTGAGAACTGTTTTAGCGAGTATGATCGACTTACAATGTTTCACATTTGATTCAATTTATAAATATTGACACACCATATGCGCAATGCAATACTGAGGCCATGTGAGCGTTAGCTCTACTAATGGAATTGGGCCCACACAAGGACAGAGAAAAACTCTGATTCTGACCACCCTTGTCAGAGTTTTTCTCTGTCCTTGAGTGGGTCCAATTCCATTAGTAAAGCTAAGGCTCACATGGTCTATCTGGCTAGAAAACTAGCACTTCACATTACGCCCTAATAGTTAAGTCTGTTGATATATAAGTGCTACACGGCCAACGTTTGCAAAAGACTTAAACCATCCTTGAGCTACTGTGGATTGTTAGTCCAGTGGTTATAGGAAGGGATTAGTCAGTGAGTAAAGTGAGTAGCCACTGCAGGTTCGAGTCTTGTGTCCGGAAACTTGGATTGTGTTGTAAGATGATTATCCCTGCATTTCTTTCAGACTGTCAGTGTTCTGAAATAACGACGACAGTCGTATATTTGAAGACAGATTAATGTACCTAAGTATTGCCATAATATGAGTCTGGAGAACGTCGAGTGAGAAGATATGGATTCAAGCCTACGTACATATTCCTGAAATATTCCGAATTCTGAACCACTGAGCTGTTTTAGGAATGAAGTCTGGGCCTATACTTGGGGCCAAATTTCTCCGTATTGTAGTTGCTCTCGTAATTTACCTTTGTTTGGCATTGTTAGCAGCTTCTACTGGTTTTAAGTGTAAGTTATTGGTTCACTTGTTTAGTCTTTTGTTTTTGGCTAAGGTAGGGAGCGAATCTCATAATACATTAGGAGAGCTGACTCCTTGCATGCAAATCACTGGCTCTTGAGAAGCGAATATGTAATGGCCGTTTTACTTATCAGTCTTCGGCTCCGGTGAGTTGTCAGTATTGCAAAGAAGGGGCGTCATTACCTTTACTCATAAAAATGACAATTATAAGGCTTTTTGAGATAACTGAAGACCGATCTCGTTGCTCAACACGGACTACAAGATTGCTATCAAGGCAGTCACTGCTATATAATTGCGAAAGTGCTACAAAATCTTACATACGGAGACCAGACAGGTTACATTAAAGGGCCGCTTCATTGGGAAAAATGTCCGTTTAATAGGGGGTATTTTAAATTGTACGGAAATGTTGGACATTCCAGGTACAGCATTGTTTCTAGACTGTAAAAGGCCCACGGCACCCTTGAATGGAATTTCATTACAAGAGCTCTGGAGACCTCTCTGGAATAATCATCTCGTCACCATTGGCGGAAAATCAGTGATTTACAAGCGTTGGTATGGAGGTTTTTGACCTTCGCTTCCTTCTAAAAGAAATGTAAGGTAAGACTAATTTTCTACACTATATGGGCCTGTGTAATGCTATTCGAAAGCAATGGACAGTGTGAAGCTGTTCGCAGTAACCATGAAAAGGAATTTTTTTTCTCTAGGAGAATTGCCGCACAAAACACCAGTCCTTTTAATTGTAAGCAAGTACGCACTTTTCACGTTTGTAAGATTTTTAAAAGTCCTACATCGGAGGCTTGACTCTCTAAGCTCTCTAGTTTTCAATTTAAAATAAACCATCGAATCCTATAAATCCGCGACAAACTTCTCAGGTCAAAATTATTTACAGTGACGAATGCCAAGCATGCGGTGATAGGAATACATTAGAGTACATGTTTGTGGAGTTCCTGCACGCCCACTCTTTGTTAACCTTTTTACCCTCTAGTGGAACTTTGGGAACTCGTCCACCGTAGCTTTAACAAACACAGATAAAATTTATGGACACCACTCTGAGGAACAATCCTTTCACATTCTCAATTTTTTCTTGATTGTTGCTCTATTTTATATCTATTTTGCGGTTGGTTATTTTAATTCAATCTTGTTTTGTATTAAAATAAAATAAAAAAACCAATAAAAAAACAAAATTTACTTATGGAAAGATGTGTCGTCTTGAACCTCATTTTTGCCCTAAACGTCAAACGTTTATGTGCTAATTAGCCTCACTAGCCTCGTTTGCACTGACAAAATACAAAAGAAATGTTGCTTGAGAGCGAGGCTAGTGAGTCTAAGTAGCACATAAACAAAAGAATATTATTTTGGCCGCCATTTATGCATTCGGTCTATGCAGTGCTCTGTGCTAAAGCTAGCGTATATTTCAATTTAGTTTAGGTATGTAAATTTACAATGTTTGTTAAAATCCGTACTTCCATGATGATAAAGAGATTTCCCAGCTGTTTCCGTTCTTATTGCAGGGAGATGCAAAAGACTGCTCTGCCGGGTTGAGCGGGTTAAACGCTGTTGACCTCCTACAACATGCGCAGATCCCAGCACAATATTCTAATATCGGTCTGCTCATTGAAACAATGATGGCATTAGCACTATGTGCTGGGTCAGTACGCAGCTATTACAACGGCTCTCGGGATTGGCTAAGAAAACAATGGACCAAAACAAACAACCAATCAACGATGGACCCTAACCCTAAAACAATAGAGCTGCGTCCTAAAGGGTTCCCATGAAATTAGAGGTTGTACTCTACCGACCAGCCGTAGAAACAATAGCTTTAGCATATTCGTTCCAGCCAAGGTATTCGCCAAAGATATCACCCAAATACTTAAACACAGTAACGCGCTTTAATTTATGGCGGACCCATTAATAGTGACCTAGAACTGATTTATCTTAGCACGTTTCTGGGAAGAAACAAACAGCATTGTCTCAATCTTAGTTATGTTGACAAATAACTATTTGAATGACACTCAATTGAAAACCTCTCTAAACAAGTGAAAATATAGGTGGTTTTCACCTTACATCATTGCCGCCATCTAGGTGGACGAAAACAAAAGATCTCTCATTAGCATTTTTTTGTTCGTCCACCAGCAATTTTACATTACACCATTGTCACCTTAGTCTCAGCATAGTTAATCGAGAGACTTGTTTTGAAACATGAAAACCTTCAAAGCGAGAAAAATGTTGTCCGAATCAATGTTGAATGGACCGTGATCCTGCACAATCTTTTGTTTCGCTTCGTACGAGTTTGCAAATTTAGTTGCGCATAATTTAATTGAAGGATTTGATTTGTTATCTTCTCGAAAAAAAAGGTGTGTTTTGTGCAGGGTCAAGGCCAAAAATACGGAGAAAAACATGAAACTATGAAACTTGTCGAGTTTCATAACCATCTCCATGCATTAACTATTGTCTCAAGAGATCGATTGAAAACCACCTATTTTCTCTGGGTATCAAAGGTGATGAGTATCTATTGTTATCTGCGCAACGCCCACTTAATTTACATGATCAAGGCTGTTCCCCTGGGATTTGGCTACAAGTAATTGGCTATTTAACAAAGTTTTGCAGAGCGTTCGTTCTCTTTATCGTAAAGTAGTCAACGACCTACGTGCTGCGCTTTTTACACTGTTGGTGATGTCCGATACCGAGGAAGGACAGGAAATCGAAAGAGTAGCCGACACAAGAAGAGAGCACAGCGAGTCTGCGACCACCGAAACCCTGCGTTGGTTCAGCACGTTTTTGGACTATTTAAGGATTACCTGTTAACTCAACTTGATTCTCAGGAAAAGAAACTCGCGTCCAAGCATATGATCGACAAAGTCACAGTGGAACTGAAATACAAAGTTTTTCATTCGCTGTTTTTTTGCCAAGGTAAGTGACATTGTGTTGATTTTATTTGAAACGCGAGCTTGAACCACCAAACAGCCTTGTTCTTCAAGTTTTTCATTGATCGCTCATACTTTCGTCTACGCGGTATCGAAATAGTGGCATGGATCCAAGCCTGTAAGTGTAATTTATGAAAAATTGTTACTCTTAAAAGAGCCCTCCGTCTCTTTTGTGATAACAGATTTCATGCTATTCCATCAGTGTTTCCTCATATATTTTGCCAATCGATATGCGCTGCTCAGCATGACACAGTTTCCAACCTTACGCACGATATTTGTAATAATTCTCTGCCGAAGAAGCGAAGTGAAGCGTTCATAAACACCATGCTTGTTTCGGCTCAGCTCTTGGTAACTTTTAGGTCACTGAAGTTTTTTAGATGACGGATTCTCTACATCCCGACTAGGCGTTCGCTTACAAAAATGTCTTTGAAAAACGAATTCGAAAAATTCCCTCTTACAATACTTGGAGTCAAAAACGATAATGTTTAGGTTAATTCAGCACTTGCCTTATTAGGCTGACTGCTGGCTGTTATACACAATTGTGGTCTCATTCATAAAGAAGCCTTTCACCGTAATCATGAACCAAGTTATCGTACTCTATAAATGTTTCATTTAACTATATAAGTTGTGTTCGTTGACTGGCAATAATGTAATGGTTTCCTGTCGGTTTACTAGCTGTTACTGTTTCATTAATTTATACTGCAGCCTCGATTAGCATTGCCTCACTCGTGTAGTATATACTGCAACCAGCCTTAAATTTGTCTTTAAAAACTGAATTAAACTTTGTTTTGTCGAGATGACAGACTAAGAAACCTCTTTTTCAAACAAAATGCATATTTTTCAAATAATTTACCTACGTAATAACACTAAAACAATTTTTCACCTCGCCTTCGGTGAATAATTTCTTGTGCTTGTTTCGCTCGCGCTGATTGCCAAACTTGGAGGTGATTAACCAACTACTATTAAACTCCGAGTAGCCTTTTCACGGGTCGGTAAATATTCATTACCATTCAACTGAATAAGTGTCAATTATTCTTATGTGCTAGTTAGAGAAGTACACATGCACGGTGAGATAAATTTCAAACAGTTTCTTCTCGAGTCTTTAAACGAACCACGTTTTGTCGTTTCGTACTTGGAGTTACGGTACCTTGTCTTTTTCCATCTCAACGTCTGGCATCTGTGCCCATCCATCAGTTGGTAATAGGTATTAGGTCGTTGCCAATTTTCTCGCTGTTTCCAAGATTCACGCAGTGGCTCCCAATAACAAAATTAAGTGCGCTTCCAGGAGGCTCAATACCATTCAGTACGCTGTCCTTTCATCTATCCTTTTTTTGTAATAATTACATTGATAATAGTAATAATTATAGTAACAATAGCAACGTTATTTTGGACTGTCCAGCAAAGTTCGACGACTTTGAACATGACAGAGCCATATAGGGTGAGGTGAGAAAAGCCGTATAGATAACTTCATCTTATAATTCAACAGAGTACATTGCACACAAAGCAGAACATTAAAAAAATGCGAGGATGCTAACTCTTGTCCAGGATTCAAAGCGTAAGCGCAAATTTGCCGGCTAGCAAAGAAACATGGTCTGCACTCAAGCTTTCCGTCGCGAATGGCGCGTGATCAACAGGCTGGGATCCTTTTTCCCGCTCGCCCCACTCTCCATGCTGTTGATCGCGCGCAATTCGAGATGGTGAGCCTGTGTGCAAACTGAAAGATTGAAAAAAGTCCTAAGCATTTCGCATGCGAGAACTAAATGCCTGCTGACAAGAACCAAATAAATTACCATAAAATAACAAATTTCTCACAATTGACAAGCTTTGGCAAAAATGGTTGCTATACTTGCGGCTTGCATGGGCCCCTTCTTGCTCTTTGTGGTTTTGCTGAGAATGTTTTCAGGCTCAATGAAATCGCAAAAAATAAGAATGATCAGCCCCAAATTTGACGTTCATATAAATGAAAGTAGTGTATTTGCGATCGTTGCCGCGGCTAACGCGCATTTTGTCCTTGGTAGGCTGAAATGCTTGCTACTTTTGTGATAAAATGTTACTAGCAATTTTTTCTAACACCTCAATTATTCTCTACATATCTCGGATACCGAAAGAAGTACGACAACGAATCACAATATAAGGAGCTTTAGCAAGGACGCCACAAAAAATGGGTTTAATGAGCATTATTTCGTGAATCATACATTTTCTTTTGTTATTCAACATCCTTTATTTAACTTAAATACTTCATGAATATTTAACTAACTGAAAGTCCGGGGAGGGCTTGATAATGTAGCAGGGAAGAGCGGGGCTGATGAATTGAATAAATTGCTAATTATAAATACAAGGGCAATATCTATAATAAATACCCGGTATTTATCTGTATATTGCCCTGCTGCTCTGGGCAATATACAAATAAATCCCTTCCATTTATAATGAGCAATTAAAGCAAATCATACACGTCCTTTGACCCCGCCAAACATTGTGAGAAAATTTCTCTCTTTAACAGAAATATAGAAATTTATTCTGCAACTATAGAAAATACAGTAGTATCCCATTTATCATGCAGCCTATGTGTTCACTCTAAGAAAATTTTAAGTCTTTGGATATTACAAACGAGCAATTCTGGAACACAACACTGTTTGATCCTTTCACAGTCGCGTTGTTGTCATCTTGGCAAAATCTTTTTACTTCGTCATCAACTAACTGATCTACTTTCTCTTTTAAACGAGGACTCGGCTTCCCTTTCTACTACGGATCCTTCGGATCGACAATTTAATGCTTTAGAAATCTCAATTTTGGTAGAGACATCGGGCCTCTGATACCTTTTGTAAAGATCTGATATCTCGGTGGCCCGTACGATCCATAATCTACTTATCTGAGATTCCTTTTTCCAGTCGATATTTTGCTGTTGTGGCCCTCAGACTGTGATTGCTGAATTGGCCCTGTAGGTCTGCGTCTTTACACATTTTGCTCACAACGTTTCCAAGCTTATGTCCAAAAGAAGTATTTTGCGTTAGGAAAATTTCGACGTCACTATCCATTGCCGCTCTCACAAGTGTACTGGCCCCCCAAAAAATACCAAGACAAAAATAAAAAATACACAAAAGGTTTGAAATTTGATTGTTGTCGGCTTACCAAACAAACAATGCGCTATTGTTCTCCGTTTCTCACCTAAGTGAGAACAAGTGCTTTGAACAAATTGTGACCCGTGAAACGCCCTTTCTCGATGCTGTGTGAAAACCTTTACAATACTTAAAATGAAATACGTCATTGCCTGCGGTCGGATCAAAAAATGACAAACAAACGGTAGTAGCCAAAA
>NC_090869.1:8797835-8802835 GCF_036669935.1 Montipora foliosa | reverse complement strand
AATAGGATTTTAGATATGCTGTTTTGAAGAGAAAGGGGAAGGTCATTTTCCAATAACAGATGAGCAGAATTGTTGTATATCTGTCATAGCATAAGGAAGGAACGAAGGAATAAATGCTGCAAAGACACATCCTGAGTTGGTTATTATTTTTATATTGCTTAGAAACCCAAGATAATCATACATAATTACTTGTGTACATTTTAGCAATAATTATCGTGAAATTTCAATAGACCTAACGAAAGATAATGTGAGGTGATATAATCTTGTAGGGGAACAGCAGGTCTAAAACACAAGTCACATTCCACAGGTCACTCATTGCAGGTCATTGTTTTACCTTTTGGAAAGTAACCCTAACCCTCAATTTGGCTAACCCTAGGCCCAAGGTTGGTTTTTACGCTGGTGTTAGCCAAATTGAGGGTTTTGGGTTACTTTCAAAAAGGTGAAACAATGATTTGCAACGAGTGACCAGTCAAATGTGACCTGTGTTTTAGACCCGCAGTAGGGAAACGTCATTGATGACTCTAATAACTTTTTAATTACCCCACAATGTGTGATGAATATAAATACAGCTTTTGGTCATGCACAATCTGTAATTGGAATAAACTTGCCCCTGATGTACTCAGCCTTGATGATGACAATCCTTTTAAAGTGAAACTACTGCACTAACCAGTCCCTACCAACCACCTGCGTTATGTCTTTTCAAGATTTTGCAGAATCTAGTATGAAGATACATGTAGATATGTAGCCATTTAGTGAATATGGGTAAATAAGCGAATAATAGATATTGAATAGACAATGTTCACTGAGATAATGCTTTACCTTAATTATGATGCAATACAATAATTATTGTCACAAATACATGTATAATGAAGATCATGATGCCAGGAAAGGTGATGTTCAATTCACATAGTGACATACCCAAATATCTTAAGATTGAAACTTGTTCAAGGCATTGACCAGCTTAAGTAAGTTGAATTTACTTTCTGATGAAGTTGGAAGATAAAATATTGAGTATTATTTAAATTTCAAGTTGACTTGTGGGCACAAAGCAAGTACTAAATATTTGGCAGCTCAGAGTTAATGTGAATTAGAAGTTCATTTGTATAAATTATAGTGTTTTGGCATGCTGCATTGCAGAGGTTTCCCCTCCACATAATGTATACAGTAATTTCAACAAATTGCTATTTACAGGGTGTCAAGTGGATAAAAGGGTCACAAAATAAGAAAATCTAAAAGTGGGAACAAAATAGCAGTATTAAATGGACAGGCATCATTATAGTCACCATTGCAAGGTTCAAAATAATTGTTTTGTCAACATGAAGCACAAGCTTACAACATTTTTCTCCAGCCACGAGCAAAAAAATAGGAAAAATTTCCTGAAGAACAATCGAATTTTAAAGACACAAAAAACATAGTAAATAGCAATAGCTCGCAAGCACCTTCACCAACTGCACCTTCCTACAGTTCCCCTATTATCTAACCCCTGATTTCAATCCATGGCGTTATAGTAAAACCTCCACACAAGTTGCTAGTTGAAACTAGTAATTAAAATTTAGGAACTGGTGAAGAAGAGGACGTTAATAACGCAGGCATTTCTTATAAGGTTTTTTTCTGTTGACAAGAAGGAAAGTAAAATACATTATTTCTTAAAAGAACATTTAATAGGCTGTGCTTGCTTATGTTAGCTTGAGATTATATACAAAACGAAAGGAATAGCGAACTCATCTTACCTTAGCAGACTTCAACTGACAGGGCCGTTTCGGCTGAACTCCCACCTCAATCGATCTATGACAACATTTACTCGGAAATCTGCCTAACTCAATATTGTGCATGAAGCCGCCAACGAAAATTCGATCACACAAGAGCGAAAGACTGTTAAGAAGTTTTACCACTGAAATACCGCTATTCCGAAAGAAAAAAGGTGTACACGATGTTGTGGCTAAAAAAAAATTCCTATAGCAAGTGAATGGAACAAGACATCTTCGGCCGCCATTTTGTTTGTTATTTCGCTCGCTCGCGTGTCAAAAAAGCCTGGGCACAAGCAAATTATCAACCAATCAGACAAAAGTCCCCCTTGCTGTTGATTGATGTTTTGACAAGCCTTTGTTTCATTAACCAATCAAATAATTTTCAACATTCTTATAAGCGCTCTGATTGGTCCAAATTAGCGTGCTTTATCAGAGTATAAAGCACTGTGCTGACGACATCTCAGTTCGCCACAAGCAGCGCGCGCCTTGAAAATAGAGTAGAGGTTTTGAAAAAAAATTACTTGTTCTTTATCATAAAACAAATAAAGAAGCCTTGACTGTGCTCTGTTCTGTTGTAAAGCACTTAGGGAGAGGCTAGAGCACTCAAGAAGTAGGGAGAAACACTCGCCTATCGGCTCGTGTTTCCCCCTTTACTTTTTTTGTGCTCTAGCCGCTTCCTGCGTGCTTTACAACAAAACAGAGCACAGTCAAGGCTTCTTTATTTGTTAATTCTAAAATACGGAAAAAATCGAATATTTTGAACCACGGAATATACGGAACATTCTAAAGCGCGGAATGAGAGGAAAGTCTTTTAATAATAAATATTGCATATTTTGCCCGTGAGTAGTCTGGGTAGGATAACATAACTTCGGACGATAAATTTACATTTCCTCGCCACAAAAGGTATAAAGATGTGTAATAGACAAGAGTTCACCCCTGGGCGATATGATTCCCCGCTTCCGTCTTTGTGCCTCTCCGACTGTGTCGAAACATCGCGGGCGCACTTTCCTACACTCTGAGAAAGAAAAATGGAGAAAGACGATTGTAAGCGTCTCAATTGCCTTAAAAACATAATGTACGACATGTTATCGTTTCTTTTTCAGGCCGATTTGCTAAGTCATTGCCTTTTTGAAGGTCTTTGAACCTGCTTCATTCGAACACGATTTCCCTCGCAGATGTTGTTATGATTGCTCTCAGGCGGACCACTTTCTGTCGCTGTTCTTGTTATCGATCGGTAGAAGAATAAATACATTACGGGTGGTTGCTATTTGCTGGGCAATAAAGTTTGAAAGCAAATATTTCTATGAAAGATCGAAAAAATGGTGTCAACCGAGTCCTGTCTTATTTTTTTGGGTGGTTCCGAGCTGTTTTAGGCTTAATTTTGCCACATCTTTTTCGACCACCAGTTAGAGAATCAAGAAAATTGACAAGGCAGGCAACACCGAGCCGCCGACAAGTGACCTCTTCATGTTCAAGCGGAAACTGACGCCAGACCAGTGAAATTCTCACGTTAAAAACACCAGCATCCGATCGATTGAGGATGTCCTCATACCTTCGCTGAATTTGAGCTTCACTGCAACCCGACCGTTGCCAAGCGTTGCCAAGCGTTGCCAAGCGTTGCCAAGCGTTTCCCAGCGTTGGCAAGCCAACGTTCGCGGTCCATATATTCTTTGTTTCAAAATATTCGATTTTTTCCGTGTTCCTGATTTCGAAAACAAACTTGACTAATCTCCACCATAAATGAAGTTAAATGGTGTATGGTTTACATTACTAAAATAAATACTTATTAGCTTAGCTTTTCGATGATCTCTCTAGTATGGAGTGTTTTATTACTCTTTTACAGATTATCCCTATGACATATGTTTTTTGTCTTTTAAAATTTAATACATACAGTTTTTGCCATTTAATTTGAATAAATAAAACAGCGAAACAAATAGCTCCTACGCCAAGCATGCAAGGGAGAAAAGGTAGCGGTATGTCAATCTTCAATACTTATCAAATGACCATGTAGTGTGTAGACCATCACAAACAAAACAATTTGTGTAACCTGATCTGTAGACCCGAGCGCCGGTGCTTTGTCGGTCCAGTTTATTTCAACAACTTGGGAATCAATCTCGTACCCAGAGTCCTCGGGCTTCTTGGCCAGCGGGTGAGCGCCCGGAGAGACTCTGGGATAATCGACTTGAACTATATTTTTGATTGGCCGCTTGCGTAACAATGACAGTCCGACAGGAAGTCGGTAAGTAATTCGGAAGCCCCAGAATTTGGAGGGAGATTCAAAATCTAAAACTAGTTTCAGTGCTGTTTGATTTTTTCTACCTCAGAAATATATAAATCACAAAAATAATAAAACGATGAGGTTTGAATTATGTCTTATACCGCACGGGAATTTTCCCACGCTGCTAAAAAGTGATTACTGTTGCTATTACAAAAGTACCGTGGGAAAACATTACATCAGTCTCTTTGAGGAGAAATCCGTGGAATAAGGTCTTGTCGAAGCCATTCAGAATTACGGAAACATCAAATTGTAGAAGAAGAGGACATTTGTGTCGTTTCCACAAAAAAATTGTCGATCGTGTTGCTTGCACGATGGCATTCTGAACGATGGAATGTACGCTGAAACACTAAAAATACACTCACCGAGAGCGTCAGAGGTTTCATCTTCACTTGCTCTTACAGCAAGCCAATGATCATTTCTCCAGTTTCTTTGTGTGTAAGGCTAAAATTCTTGTTTCTCGAACACTTTCAACCCGCCATTTCTACTGTTAACGGTTTTCTCTTTTCTGCTTCCGTTTAAACTCAACCATACGTCATAAGACCGGAACCCACGTTTTCTGGGAAAATGGAGTCGATTATCCCAGAGTCTCTCCGGGCGCTCACCCGCTGGCCAAAAAGCCCGAGGACTCTGGGTACGAGATTGCTTGGGAATGCGTAATACCTGGTACAGCGGTCTTTCAAGTGTGCCTTTTTGACATACCATTGATGCCTGAACACTATACACTTTTGAGAAAAGCAATGTCAATTTTCTTTATAACAACGATAAAGTCATTGAAAATGATAGATGAATGAAAGGAATACATACAAGCCGATTTTTGGCTCACATAGATATCTTTGATTCTATATGCACTTTTTTATAGTCTCAACCAAATCTCAGGGAATTGTTAGCATTAGCTGGTAAAACTGTGGCAGAAATCATTAATTAATGTCGAAAAAAATATTTCGTAACACTCCTTGTTTGCCTTTATAATAGAC
>NC_090869.1:8777835-8792835 GCF_036669935.1 Montipora foliosa | reverse complement strand
TAGGTGGAATAGAGCTGTTTAATTGTAATTACGACACGAAACTTCTTAATCTTAACAAACATATTCCATCGTTCTATAAACAAGTCATCTGTTACTGGCAAGAAATTAAGATAAGCACTCCTGGAAACAAAGAAGCTGGGCTGCAGGAAATCATCTGGAACAACAGATTTATAAAGGTTAATGGAAAATCCGTTTTTTACTCTAAATGGTGCCAAAACGGCATCAAGCAAATAAAAGATCTCTTCAACGTTCCGGAAAACTGTTTTTTTCCGTTTGGAGTGCTAGCCGACAAATTTTATATAAAAAGATGTCATTTTTTAACCTACCGCAGCCTTGTATCGGCCATACCGAGTGAATGGAAAAAATGTTTGTTCAAAAATGAAAGCAATCCAACACCTGCATTAACCACATGTACTTCAAGTAGACCCCTCTCCTGTAAGACCTTATATCAAGAACTTCTCACCCGGCAAAAATTACCCAGTCCCACCGCCGAAAAAAGGCTTGAACATTATAACTTTCAGCGTGACGATTTTTGTAAGATTTACCTTCTACATTTTAAGGCTACAAAAGAAACAAAACTAATTATGTTCCAATACAAAATCATTCACCACATCTTATTTACTAACTCATTATTGTATAAACTGGAAAAAGTTTCGTCTCCGCACTGTCCATTCTGCCCCGCAATACATCAAACTGTTACACACCTGTTTGTTGAATGTGCGCAAGCGTCAAACTTTTGGTCTGAATTTCAAAATTGGATTTTGCAATTAAGCAACCTTCAGTTAGATCTGTCCCCCCAAGAAGTGAAGTATGGAATTATTCGCCAATTGAGTCCACCTTGTTTAGCTCTCAGTCATCTCATAATACTCGGAAAGTATAAATAAATAAATAATTTCTTATTGATTTCAAAAGATTAGTGCAGGATAAGATAGAACTTGAAAAATACATTGCTGTTACCTCCGGACAACATACACTTTTCTTTTCTAAATGGCAGCACTTTACACACATTCTTGTTTATTGTACATAAGAGTGTTTTCCGTCAATGTACCGCATTTTAATTTTGGTTGTATTCAGTAACCTTTGCAGTTTGTTTGTTTTGTATACTGTGCAATATTATAGCGATTGTAAGTACTTGCAACTTTTGTTTTGTATTTTATTTTTTCTTTCTACTTCGCATTGCTTTTTATGTTGTAAATTAATACGGTTTGGAAAGTACTGTAGTCATTGCACTGTTAGTATTGTAAGTAAAGTAACTTTTGTTAATAAATGTTGTGTCTTAAAAAAAAAAAAAAACGTTGACAGGAAGTCCTCGCTGTGTTCATTCTGGCAAGAGATTAATAAATAAATTACCATAGTTTTTAACGTAACAAAGTTTTCCTTTGTCACACTTGTGTAAATAAAGAGAGGGTTTTTGTGTGGAAGTCCAACCACAGTGTGGAAGTCCAACCACAGTGTGGAAGTCCAACCACAGTGTGGAAGTCCAACCACAGTGTGGAAGTCCAACCACAGTGTGGAAGTCCAACCACAGTGTGGAAGTCCAACCACAGTGTGGAAGTCCAACCACAGTGTGGAAGTCCAACCACAGTGTGGAAGTCCAACCACAGTGTGGAAGTCCAACCACAGTGTGGAAGTCCAACCACAGTGTGGAAGTCCAACCACAGTGTGGAAGTCCAACCACAGTGTGGAAGTCCAACCACAGTGTGGAAGTCCAACCACAGTGTGGAAGTCCAACCACAGTGTGGAAGTCCAACCACAGTGTGGAAGTCCAACCACAGTGTGGAAGTCCAACCACAGTGTGGAAGTCCAACCACAGTGTGGAAGTCCAACCACAGTGTGGAAGTCCAACCACAGTGTGGAAGTCCAACCACAGTGTGGAAGTCCAACCACAGTGTGGAAGTCCAACCACAGTGTGGAAGTCCAACCACAGTGTGGAAGTCCAACCACAGTGTGGAAGTCCAACCACAGTGTGGAAGTCCAACCACAGTGTGGAAGTCCAACCACAGTGTGGAAGTCCAACCACAGTGTGGAAGTCCAACCACAGTGTGGAAGTCCAACCACAGTGTGGAAGTCCAACCACAGTGTGGAAGTCCAACCACAGTGTGGAAGTCCAACCACAGTGTGGAAGTCCAACCACAGTGTGGAAGTCCAACCACAGTGTGGAAGTCCAACCACAGTGTGGAAGTCCAACCACAGTGTGGAAGTCCAACCACAGTGTGGAAGTCCAACCACAGTGTGGAAGTCCAACCACAGTGTGGAAGTCCAACCACAGTGTGGAAGTCCAACCACAGTGTGGAAGTCCAACCACAGTGTGGAAGTCCAACCACAGTGTGGAAGTCCAACCACAGTGTGGAAGTCCAACCACAGTGTGGAAGTCCAACCACAGTGTGGAAGTCCAACCACAGTGTGGAAGTCCAACCACAGTGTGGAAGTCCAACCACAGTGTGGAAGTCCAACCACAGTGTGGAAGTCCAACCACAGTGTGGAAGTCCAACCACAGTGTGGAAGTCCAACCACAGTGTGGAAGTCCAACCACAGTGTGGAAGTCCAACCACAGTGTGGAAGTCCAACCACAGTGTGGAAGTCCAACCACAGTGTGGAAGTCCAACCACAGTGTGGAAGTCCAACCACAGTGTGGAAGTCCAACCACAGTGTGGAAGTCCAACCACAGTGTGGAAGTCCAACCACAGTGTGGAAGTCCAACCACAGTGTGGAAGTCCAACCACAGTGTGGAAGTCCAACCACAGTGTGGAAGTCCAACCACAGTGTGGAAGTCCAACCACAGTGTGGAAGTCCAACCACAGTGTGGAAGTCCAACCACAGTGTGGAAGTCCAACCACAGTGTGGAAGTCCAACCACAGTGTGGAAGTCCAACCACAGTGTGGAAGTCCAACCACAGTGTGGAAGTCCAACCACAGTGTGGAAGTCCAACCACAGTGTGGAAGTCCAACCACAGTGTGGAAGTCCAACCACAGTGTGGAAGTCCAACCACAGTGTGGAAGTCCAACCACAGTGTGGAAGTCCAACCACAGTGTGGAAGTCCAACCACAGTGTGGAAGTCCAACCACAGTGTGGAAGTCCAACCACAGTGTGGAAGTCCAACCACAGTGTGGAAGTCCAACCACAGTGTGGAAGTCCAACCACAGTGTGGAAGTCCAACCACAGTGTGGAAGTCCAACCACAGTGTGGAAGTCCAACCACAGTGTGGAAGTCCAACCACAGTGTGGAAGTCCAACCACAGTGTGGAAGTCCAACCACAGTGTGGAAGTCCAACCACAGTGTGGAAGTCCAACCACAGTGTGGAAGTCCAACCACAGTGTGGAAGTCCAACCACAGTGTGGAAGTCCAACCACAGTGTGGAAGTCCAACCACAGTGTGGAAGTCCAACCACAGTGTGGAAGTCCAACCACAGTGTGGAAGTCCAACCACAGTGTGGAAGTCCAACCACAGTGTGGAAGTCCAACCACAGTGTGGAAGTCCAACCACAGTGTGGAAGTCCAACCACAGTGTGGAAGTCCAACCACAGTGTGGAAGTCCAACCACAGTGTGGAAGTCCAACCACAGTGTGGAAGTCCAACCACAGTGTGGAAGTCCAACCACAGTGTGGAAGTCCAACCACAGTGTGGAAGTCCAACCACAGTGTGGAAGTCCAACCACAGTGTGGAAGTCCAACCACAGTGTGGAAGTCCAACCACAGTGTGGAAGTCCAACCACAGTGTGGAAGTCCAACCACAGTGTGGAAGTCCAACCACAGTGTGGAAGTCCAACCACAGTGTGGAAGTCCAACCACAGTGTGGAAGTCCAACCACAGTGTGGAAGTCCAACCACAGTGTGGAAGTCCAACCACAGTGTGGAAGTCCAACCACAGTGTGGAAGTCCAACCACAGTGTGGAAGTCCAACCACAGTGTGGAAGTCCAACCACAGTGTGGAAGTCCAACCACAGTGTGGAAGTCCAACCACAGTGTGGAAGTCCAACCACAGTGTGGAAGTCCAACCACAGTGTGGAAGTCCAACCACAGTGTGGAAGTCCAACCACAGTGTGGAAGTCCAACCACAGTGTGGAAGTCCAACCACAGTGTGGAAGTCCAACCACAGTGTGGAAGTCCAACCACAGTGTGGAAGTCCAACCACAGTGTGGAAGTCCAACCACAGTGTGGAAGTCCAACCACAGTGTGGAAGTCCAACCACAGTGTGGAAGTCCAACCACAGTGTGGAAGTCCAACCACAGTGTGGAAGTCCAACCACAGTGTGGAAGTCCAACCACAGTGTGGAAGTCCAACCACAGTGTGGAAGTCCAACCACAGTGTGGAAGTCCAACCACAGTGTGGAAGTCCAACCACAGTGTGGAAGTCCAACCACAGTGTGGAAGTCCAACCACAGTGTGGAAGTCCAACCACAGTGTGGAAGTCCAACCACAGTGTGGAAGTCCAACCACAGTGTGGAAGTCCAACCACAGTGTGGAAGTCCAACCACAGTGTGGAAGTCCAACCACAGTGTGGAAGTCCAACCACAGTGTGGAAGTCCAACCACAGTGTGGAAGTCCAACCACAGTGTGGAAGTCCAACCACAGTGTGGAAGTCCAACCACAGTGTGGAAGTCCAACCACAGTGTGGAAGTCCAACCACAGTGTGGAAGTCCAACCACAGTGTGGAAGTCCAACCACAGTGTGGAAGTCCAACCACAGTGTGGAAGTCCAACCACAGTGTGGAAGTCCAACCACAGTGTGGAAGTCCAACCACAGTGTGGAAGTCCAACCACAGTGTGGAAGTCCAACCACAGTGTGGAAGTCCAACCACAGTGTGGAAGTCCAACCACAGTGTGGAAGTCCAACCACAGTGTGGAAGTCCAACCACAGTGTGGAAGTCCAACCACAGTGTGGAAGTCCAACCACAGTGTGGAAGTCCAACCACAGTGTGGAAGTCCAACCACAGTGTGGAAGTCCAACCACAGTGTGGAAGTCCAACCACAGTGTGGAAGTCCAACCACAGTGTGGAAGTCCAACCACAGTGTGGAAGTCCAACCACAGTGTGGAAGTCCAACCACAGTGTGGAAGTCCAACCACAGTGTGGAAGTCCAACCACAGTGTGGAAGTCCAACCACAGTGTGGAAGTCCAACCACAGTGTGGAAGTCCAACCACAGTGTGGAAGTCCAACCACAGTGTGGAAGTCCAACCACAGTGTGGAAGTCCAACCACAGTGTGGAAGTCCAACCACAGTGTGGAAGTCCAACCACAGTGTGGAAGTCCAACCACAGTGTGGAAGTCCAACCACAGTGTGGAAGTCCAACCACAGTGTGGAAGTCCAACCACAGTGTGGAAGTCCAACCACAGTGTGGAAGTCCAACCACAGTGTGGAAGTCCAACCACAGTGTGGAAGTCCAACCACAGTGTGGAAGTCCAACCACAGTGTGGAAGTCCAACCACAGTGTGGAAGTCCAACCACAGTGTGGAAGTCCAACCACAGTGTGGAAGTCCAACCACAGTGTGGAAGTCCAACCACAGTGTGGAAGTCCAACCACAGTGTGGAAGTCCAACCACAGTGTGGAAGTCCAACCACAGTGTGGAAGTCCAACCACAGTGTGGAAGTCCAACCACAGTGTGGAAGTCCAACCACAGTGTGGAAGTCCAACCACAGTGTGGAAGTCCAACCACAGTGTGGAAGTCCAACCACAGTGTGGAAGTCCAACCACAGTGTGGAAGTCCAACCACAGTGTGGAAGTCCAACCACAGTGTGGAAGTCCAACCACAGTGTGGAAGTCCAACCACAGTGTGGAAGTCCAACCACAGTGTGGAAGTCCAACCACAGTGTGGAAGTCCAACCACAGTGTGGAAGTCCAACCACAGTGTGGAAGTCCAACCACAGTGTGGAAGTCCAACCACAGTGTGGAAGTCCAACCACAGTGTGGAAGTCCAACCACAGTGTGGAAGTCCAACCACAGTGTGGAAGTCCAACCACAGTGTGGAAGTCCAACCACAGTGTGGAAGTCCAACCACAGTGTGGAAGTCCAACCACAGTGTGGAAGTCCAACCACAGTGTGGAAGTCCAACCACAGTGTGGAAGTCCAACCACAGTGTGGAAGTCCAACCACAGTGTGGAAGTCCAACCACAGTGTGGAAGTCCAACCACAGTGTGGAAGTCCAACCACAGTGTGGAAGTCCAACCACAGTGTGGAAGTCCAACCACAGTGTGGAAGTCCAACCACAGTGTGGAAGTCCAACCACAGTGTGGAAGTCCAACCACAGTGTGGAAGTCCAACCACAGTGTGGAAGTCCAACCACAGTGTGGAAGTCCAACCACAGTGTGGAAGTCCAACCACAGTGTGGAAGTCCAACCACAGTGTGGAAGTCCAACCACAGTGTGGAAGTCCAACCACAGTGTGGAAGTCCAACCACAGTGTGGAAGTCCAACCACAGTGTGGAAGTCCAACCACAGTGTGGAAGTCCAACCACAGTGTGGAAGTCCAACCACAGTGTGGAAGTCCAACCACAGTGTGGAAGTCCAACCACAGTGTGGAAGTCCAACCACAGTGTGGAAGTCCAACCACAGTGTGGAAGTCCAACCACAGTGTGGAAGTCCAACCACAGTGTGGAAGTCCAACCACAGTGTGGAAGTCCAACCACAGTGTGGAAGTCCAACCACAGTGTGGAAGTCCAACCACAGTGTGGAAGTCCAACCACAGTGTGGAAGTCCAACCACAGTGTGGAAGTCCAACCACAGTGTGGAAGTCCAACCACAGTGTGGAAGTCCAACCACAGTGTGGAAAGTCCAACCACAGTGTGGAAGTCCAACCACAGTGTGGAAGTCCAACCACAGTGTGGAAGTCCAACCACAGTGTGGAAGTCCAACCACAGTGTGGAAGTCCAACCACAGTGTGGAAGTCCAACCACAGTGTGGAAGTCCAACCACAGTGTGGAAGTCCAACCACAGTGTGGAAGTCCAACCACAGTGTGGAAGTCCAACCACAGTGTGGAAGGCCACACACAGTGTGGAAGTCCAACCACAGTGTGGAAGTCCAACCACAGTGTGGAAGTCCAACCACAGTGTGGAAGTCCAACCACAGTGTGGAAGTCCAACCACAGTGTGGAGTCCAACCACAGTGTGGAAGTCCAACCACAGTGTGGAAGTCCAACCACAGTGTGGAAGTCCAACCACAGTGTGGAAGTCCAACCACAGTGTGGAAGTCCAACCACAGTGTGGAAGTCCAACCACAGTGTGGAAGTCCAACCACAGTGTGGAAGTCCAACCACAGTGTGGAAGTCCAACCACAGTGTGGAAGTCCAACCACAGTGTGGAAGTCCAACCACAGTGTGGAAGTCCAACCACAGTGTGGAAGTCCAACCACAGTGTGGAAGTCCAACCACAGTGTGGAAGTCCAACCACAGTGTGGAAGTCCAACCACAGTGTGGAAGTCCAACCACAGTGTGGAAGTCCAACCACAGTGTGGAAGTCCACCACAGCGTGGAAGTCCAACCACAGTGTGGAAGTCCAACCACAGTGTGGAAGTCCAACCACAGTGTGGAAGTCCAACCACAGTGTGGAAGTCCAACCACAGTGTGGAAGTCCAACCACAGTGTGGAAGTCCAACCACAGTGTGGAAGTCCAACCACAGTGTGGAAGTCCAACCACAGTGTGGAAGTCCAACCACAGTGTGGAAGTCCAACCACAGTGTGGAAGTCCAACCACAGTGTGGAAGTCCAACCACAGTGTGGAAGTCCAACCACAGTGTGGAAGTCCAACCACAGTGTGGAAGTCCAACCACAGTGTGGAAGTCCAACCACAGTGTGGAAGTCCAACCACAGTGTGGAAGTCCAACCACAGTGTGGAAGTCCAACCACAGTGTGGAAGTCCAACCACAGTGTGGAAGTCCAACCACAGTGTGGAAGTCCAACCACAGTGTGGAAGTCCAACCACAGTGTGGAAGTCCAACCACAGTGTGGAAGTCCAACCACAGTGTGGAAGTCCAACCACAGTGTGGAAGTCCAACCACAGTGTGGAAGTCCAACCACAGTGTGGAAGTCCAACCACAGTGTGGAAGTCCAACCACAGTGTGGAAGTCCAACCACAGTGTGGAAGTCCAACCACAGTGTGGAAGTCCAACCACAGTGTGGAAGTCCAACCACAGTGTGGAAGTCCAACCACAGTGTGGAAGTCCAACCACAGTGTGGAAGTCCAACCACAGTGTGGAAGTCCAACCACAGTGTGGAAGTCCAACCACAGTGTGGAAGTCCAACCACAGTGTGGAAGTCCAACCACAGTGTGGAAGTCCAACCACAGTGTGGAAGTCCAACCACAGTGTGGAAGTCCAACCACAGTGTGGAAGTCCAACCACAGTGTGGAAGTCCAACCACAGTGTGGAAGTCCAACCACAGTGTGGAAGTCCAACCACAGTGTGGAAGTCCAACCACAGTGTGGAAGTCCAACCACAGTGTGGAAGTCCAACCACAGTGTGGAAGTCCAACCACAGTGTGGAAGTCCAACCACAGTGTGGAAGTCCAACCACAGTGTGGAAGTCCAACCACAGTGTGGAAGTCCAACCACAGTGTGGAAGTCCAACCACAGTGTGGAAGTCCAACCACAGTGTGGAAGTCCAACCACAGTGTGGAAGTCCAACCACAGTGTGGAAGTCCAACCACAGTGTGGAAGTCCAACCACAGTGTGGAAGTCCAACCACAGTGTGGAAGTCCAACCACAGTGTGGAAGTCCAACCACAGTGTGGAAGTCCAACCACAGTGTGGAAGTCCAACCACAGTGTGGAAGTCCAACCACAGTGTGGAAGTCCAACCACAGTGTGGAAGTCCAACCACAGTGTGGAAGTCCAACCACAGTGTGGAAGTCCAACCACAGTGTGGAAGTCCAACCACAGTGTGGAAGTCCAACCACAGTGTGGAAGTCCAACCACAGTGTGGAAGTCCAACCACAGTGTGGAAGTCCAACCACAGTGTGGAAGTCCAACCACAGTGTGGAAGTCCAACCACAGTGTGGAAGTCCAACCACAGTGTGGAAGTCCAACCACAGTGTGGAAGTCCAACCACAGTGTGGAAGTCCAACCACAGTGTGGAAGTCCAACCACAGTGTGGAAGTCCAACCACAGTGTGGAAGTCCAACCACAGTGTGGAAGTCCAACCACAGTGTGGAAGTCCAACCACAGTGTGGAAGTCCAACCACAGTGTGGAAGTCCAACCACAGTGTGGAAGTCCAACCACAGTGTGGAAGTCCAACCACAGTGTGGAAGTCCAACCACAGTGTGGAAGTCCAACCACAGTGTGGAAGTCCAACCACAGTGTGGAAGTCCAACCACAGTGTGGAAGTCCAACCACAGTGTGGAAGTCCAACCACAGTGTGGAAGTCCAACCACAGTGTGGAAGTCCAACCACAGTGTGGAAGTCCAACCACAGTGTGGAAGTCCAACCACAGTGTGGAAGTCCAACCACAGTGTGGAAGTCCAACCACAGTGTGGAAGTCCAACCACAGTGTGGAAGTCCAACCACAGTGTGGAAGTCCAACCACAGTGTGGAAGTCCAACCACAGTGTGGAAGTCCAACCACAGTGTGGAAGTCCAACCACAGTGTGGAAGTCCAACCACAGTGTGGAAGTCCAACCACAGTGTGGAAGTCCAACCACAGTGTGGAAGTCCAACCACAGTGTGGAAGTCCAACCACAGTGTGGAAGTCCAACCACAGTGTGGAAGTCCAACCACAGTGTGGAAGTCCAACCACAGTGTGGAAGTCCAACCACAGTGTGGAAGTCCAACCACAGTGTGGAAGTCCAACCACAGTGTGGAAGTCCAACCACAGTGTGGAAGTCCAACCACAGTGTGGAAGTCCAACCACAGTGTGGAAGTCCAACCACAGTGTGGAAGTCCAACCACAGTGTGGAAGTCCAACCACAGTGTGGAAGTCCAACCACAGTGTGGAAGTCCAACCACAGTGTGGAAGTCCAACCACAGTGTGGAAGTCCAACCACAGTGTGGAAGTCCAACCACAGTGTGGAAGTCCAACCACAGTGTGGAAGTCCAACCACAGTGTGGAAGTCCAACCACAGTGTGGAAGTCCAACCACAGTGTGGAAGTCCAACCACAGTGTGGAAGTCCAACCACAGTGTGGAAGTCCAACCACAGTGTGGAAGTCCAACCACAGTGTGGAAGTCCAACCACAGTGTGGAAGTCCAACCACAGTGTGGAAGTCCAACCACAGTGTGGAAGTCCAACCACAGTGTGGAAGTCCAACCACAGTGTGGAAGTCCAACCACAGTGTGGAAGTCCAACCACAGTGTGGAAGTCCAACCACAGTGTGGAAGTCCAACCACAGTGTGGAAGTCCAACCACAGTGTGGAAGTCCAACCACAGTGTGGAAGTCCAACCACAGTGTGGAAGTCCAACCACAGTGTGGAAGTCCAACCACAGTGTGGAAGTCCAACCACAGTGTGGAAGTCCAACCACAGTGTGGAAGTCCAACCACAGTGTGGAAGTCCAACCACAGTGTGGAAGTCCAACCACAGTGTGGAAGTCCAACCACAGTGTGGAAGTCCAACCACAGTGTGGAAGTCCAACCACAGTGTGGAAGTCCAACCACAGTGTGGAAGTCCAACCACAGTGTGGAAGTCCAACCACAGTGTGGAAGTCCAACCACAGTGTGGAAGTCCAACCACAGTGTGGAAGTCCAACCACAGTGTGGAAGTCCAACCACAGTGTGGAAGTCCAACCACAGTGTGGAAGTCCAACCACAGTGTGGAAGTCCAACCACAGTGTGGAAGTCCAACCACAGTGTGGAAGTCCAACCACAGTGTGGAAGTCCAACCACAGTGTGGAAGTCCAACCACAGTGTGGAAGTCCAACCACAGTGTGGAAGTCCAACCACAGTGTGGAAGTCCAACCACAGTGTGGAAGTCCAACCACAGTGTGGAAGTCCAACCACAGTGTGGAAGTCCAACCACAGTGTGGAAGTCCAACCACAGTGTGGAAGTCCAACCACAGTGTGGAAGTCCAACCACAGTGTGGAAGTCCAACCACAGTGTGGAAGTCCAACCACAGTGTGGAAGTCCAACCACAGTGTGGAAGTCCAACCACAGTGTGGAAGTCCAACCACAGTGTGGAAGTCCAACCACAGTGTGGAAGTCCAACCACAGTGTGGAAGTCCAACCACAGTGTGGAAGTCCAACCACAGTGTGGAAGTCCAACCACAGTGTGGAAGTCCAACCACAGTGTGGAAGTCCAACCACAGTGTGGAAGTCCAACCACAGTGTGGAAGTCCAACCACAGTGTGGAAGTCCAACCACAGTGTGGAAGTCCAACCACAGTGTGGAAGTCCAACCACAGTGTGGAAGTCCAACCACAGTGTGGAAGTCCAACCACAGTGTGGAAGTCCAACCACAGTGTGGAAGTCCAACCACAGTGTGGAAGTCCAACCACAGTGTGGAAGTCCAACCACAGTGTGGAAGTCCAACCACAGTGTGGAAGTCCAACCACAGGGTGGAAGTCCAACCACAGTGTGGAAGTCCAACCACAGTGTGGAAGTCCAACCACAGTGTGGAAGTCCAACCACAGTGTGGAAGTCCAACCACAGTGTGGAAGTCCAACCACAGTGTGGAAGTCCAACCACAGTGTGGAAGTCCAACCACAGTGTGGAAGTCCAACCACAGTGTGGAAGTCCAACCACAGTGTGGAAGTCCAACCACAGTGTGGAAGTCCAACCACAGTGTGGAAGTCCAACCACAGTGTGGAAGTCCAACCACAGTGTGGAAGTCCAACCACAGTGTGGAAGTCCAACCACAGTGTGGAAGTCCAACCACAGTGTGGAAGTCCAACCACAGTGTGGAAGTCCAACCACAGTGTGGAAGTCCAACCACAGTGTGGAAGTCCAACCACAGTGTGGAAGTCCAACCACAGTGTGGAAGTCCAACCACAGTGTGGAAGTCCAACCACAGTGTGGAAGTCCAACCACAGTGTGGAAGTCCAACCACAGTGTGGAAGTCCAACCACAGTGTGGAAGTCCAACCACAGTGTGGAAGTCCAACCACAGTGTGGAAGTCCAACCACAGTGTGGAAGTCCAACCACAGTGTGGAAGTCCAACCACAGTGTGGAAGTCCAACCACAGTGTGGAAGTCCAACCACAGTGTGGAAGTCCAACCACAGTGTGGAAGTCCAACCACAGTGTGGAAGTCCAACCACAGTGTGGAAGTCCAACCACAGTGTGGAAGTCCAACCACAGTGTGGAAGTCCAACCACAGTGTGGAAGTCCAACCACAGTGTGGAAGTCCAACCACAGTGTGGAAGTCCAACCACAGGGTGGAAGTCCAACCACAGTGTGGAAGTCCAACCACAGGGTGGAAGTCCAACCACAGGGTGGAAGTCCAACCACAGGGTGGAAGTCCAACCACAGTGTGGAAGTCCAACCACAGGGTGGAAGTCCAACCACAGGGTGGAAGTCCAACCACAGGGTGGAAGTCCAACCACAGGGTGGAAGTCCAACCACAGTGTGGAAGTCCAACCACAGGGTGGAAGTCCAACCACAGTGTGGAAGTCCAACCACAGGGTGGAAGTCCAACCACAGGGTGGAAGTCCAACCACAGGGTGGAAGTCCAACCACAGTGTGGAAGTCCAACCACAGGGTGGAAGTCCAACCACAGGGTGGAAGTCCAACCACAGTGTGGAAGTCCAACCACAGTGTGGAAGTCCAACCACAGTGTGGAAGTCCAACCACAGTGTGGAAGTCCAACCACAGTGTGGAAGTCCAACCACAGTGTGGAAGTCCAACCACAGTGTGGAAGTCCAACCACAGTGTGGAAGTCCAACCACAGTGTGGAAGTCCAACCACAGTGTGGAAGTCCAACCACAGTGTGGAAGTCCAACCACAGTGTGGAAGTCCAACCACAGTGTGGAAGTCCAACCACAGTGTGGAAGTCCAACCACAGTGTGGAAGTCCAACCACAGTGTGGAAGTCCAACCACAGTGTGGAAGTCCAACCACAGTGTGGAAGTCCAACCACAGTGTGGAAGTCCAACCACAGTGTGGAAGTCCAACCACAGTGTGGAAGTCCAACCACAGTGTGGAAGTCCAACCACAGTGTGGAAGTCCAACCACAGTGTGGAAGTCCAACCACAGTGTGGAAGTCCAACCACAGTGTGGAAGTCCAACCACAGTGTGGAAGTCCAACCACAGTGTGGAAGTCCAACCACAGTGTGGAAGTCCAACCACAGTGTGGAAGTCCAACCACAGTGTGGAAGTCCAACCACAGTGTGGAAGTCCAACCACAGTGTGGAAGTCCAACCACAGTGCCTTGGTAGATGCAAAGCGTAGATTTATTTGGGCGAGTTGTGGATTCCCGGGAAATTCACATGATTCAATCATTTTGCAATCAACCAACCTTTGGAGTAAAATAACAGCTGGGCAAGTAATACCTGATATAGGTAAAGACATTGAAGGTGTTAGTGTCCCTCCTCTAATTTTGGGTGATTCTGCTTTCCCTTTTTAAAGCTGGCTCATGAAACCTAATACGAGTGCTGTGTTGACCCCCCCCCCCCCCCACAACAATATTTTACTATACACTCAGCAGAGCAAGAATGATCATTGAGGATGCCTATGGTGGGCTCAAAGGTAGGTGGTGAGTGCTTCTTAGGAAGTGTGAGAGCACCCAAGAAAACGTTCGAGACACTACACTTGCATGTATTGTGTTACATAACATGTGTATTGAACGGGGCGATACTTTGAGCAGACAACTGGATGCCATTATTGACCCGGCAACAAACCAGAGAAGGCCAAGGGATGTTATAAGGCGTCTCTTGAACATGACCAATTGTCGGGCAATAAGGGATAACTGTCGACAGGAAAGCAGGATAAGAACTGTGCTCACACAGAAGTTGTGGAGAGAAAAACAAGGACAAGGTGTATTCTGAAGACTTGATTTATATTTAACCCTTGCACTCCAGTGACTGATATGTACTTTCCCTTACAAGATCAGTATGTTTTCTAGCAGAGAGGTGATGAGAATACAGAAGTCTATGGATCGTATGGTACTTTTCGTTGTGCATTTTTTGAGTGAGTAGCCCACCATCCATTTTCTTCATAGTGTTTACAATTGGATACTTACAAAAGCGAGAGGTTCGTGACCCGAACAAATCTTAATCCAAGGTGTCATAGCTTGACCTTTCTTGAATTTGCCGTAAAGAGCATGCCCTAGTTGTTCAAATGGTGGACAGTGCTATCCAGTGGGTGCCATTTTTTTTTCTGCTAGTGCGTACCGCCGGACAGTTATTTGTCCGGTGGATAGCGTTATGCACCTTCTGAACAACCGACGCCAGATGTTTTCAATTGCCGTATTCAATTTTTGTTTTCTTGTAAGCTTAGAGGCGCAGTGTACGACAGTAACGACAGCAGACGAAACGAGTGGAAAATAATGTATTTAAAAAAAGGGAATTACTGTAAAACCTAAGTAGTAAAAGTCTTCAACCTATTTAAAATGTTCTTTCCGGTTATTAGCTTTGGAAGCCTGATTTTTCAAAGAGCCCAGAGACTAAGGAAATTGTTTCGTTTTATCGGGAACTACTTTAGGGTTGAAGAGAGATTTGGTCTCAGACTTTTATTATATTTTGTGGCTTCTAAAAAAGCCGTTTTTTGTGTGTATTTGGCAGGGAGGCTTGAAGGTCACTGCAAGTTTCCGGTGAAATGACTCTTCGTAAACTTGATCTGAACTTTCTCCACCGGGCGGGAAGGTGATTTCAAACCTTGATCGTTACGAAAGGAAAGAGACTTGCCCAAATGCAGCTTAATGCTAACAGGAGTGTTGAAGCGACAGACACCGCCGGTTACTGTTAAACACTTTTTCAAGTAAGGCTCAAATCCTGCTTTTATCAGCTCCTCTTTACCGGGGAGGTACGGCGTCCCTTGGAGATCGGTCGACAAACCTGGAAACAGCGCTCGAAGTACGTCGTGCCTCATGGTGATCGTTTCGTTGCAAGCTAGAGAAGTTTTCAAACCCCTCTCGAACAGAAGCGCAAGTCTTTCTCT
>NC_090869.1:8767835-8772835 GCF_036669935.1 Montipora foliosa | reverse complement strand
GTAATAATAATAATAATAACAATAATAATAATAATAATAATAATAGAAGTTCAAAATAGTACTTGAAATGAATATCTCATGCTTTCATGCTAACAATGAGTACTGTAAAAATTGTGGGAAGCAACAGATGCATCACCTAATATAATGACTTTAAACTGTTCATGAATTACGACTGGTAATTTGACAATGCTTTTAGAATGGTTCCCCAAAAATCAGTACATAATTCTTTTAGGGAAATCTCCCTAACCGTACTGTATATATGAGTCATTCCAATTAACAGAAGGTCACAATACTGTAATAAAAATAAAACCTCGTCAGTTTTCCTCAACTTCAATGAAGAAAAATTTTCAGTTTGCATTGGCTCAACGCTGCATTGATCCCATGGTCAATGGTATGCACGATATATAATTATAGCTCAACAACAAAGTGCAGACTACTATAGAACTAGTATGTATTTACACACACAAACGAGTCACTGCGACGAGTCACTGCGATGAGTCATGCCATTATCCGCGTGTTCCGTTTCCACCTCTCGATTGCTATAACTTCGGCCGGAAAATGCAAAAAAACTTGATCAGATCACCATTCAAGTTTCTTACCTATGATTTTGGGAATCGGGAATCGTTTTTACGTGTAGCGGAAGCACGCCTTTTAGTCGAGAGCATTCTGCAACTCGCAATAAACGGTGGAAATGACTACTGTCTCTGATGCAGCTAATAAGTCACTTTTATTCGACCTTAAAGTGAAAATATATATGACAATTTTCATACACAAAGGTAAATTCGTAAATAACATAAGGCGAGGAATGCATTTCGTTTCCGTCGGCCCAGAAGATGGAACAACCAGACTCACCCGCGTCAATCCTGTCGAAATACGAATGTAAAACTATCGTGTCCTACACCAAATGCTAACCATCGAAGTGACTAGTGTCTCTGTTGCATCTTTCCAAGTCCAACGCAAAAAGAAACTAACATTTCATATCCGCTCGCCACACCATCTCACTGTGTGTTGTATTTCCGATTCTCGAATGTCCGAACTTTCGAGGTTTGTTTACATGAGAAGTCACGTGACGCGACACGTGAAAGCTAGCGCTCAGAAGGTTAATTTCGAACCAGCGTGTTCTATATTGAGTGAACGAACTCAAAACTAAACCGACGTACGTGTTCTTATCGGCCGCTGGTGTCAATTTCGGCCGTCGGTTCGCGAGTAGAGCAGTTTGGTTTTCGTTTCGTAATCGTTAAGTTGCGAACAATTTATTTAATTTTCAAAGGAAATATGTTGTCTGGAAAGTACACAATTCAACGATCAATTTGGCTTACAATTTATCGCTATATCTTGCAAAATAAAAATTCTACAAGTGAAACAACTTTCCTGTGCGAGAGAATTTGATTCTCCATTACATGTTTGACACTGAAAGGTCTGAAAACGCTTTGGCGATTTTTTACATGGCACTGATTTTATTCAAGTTAATTATTGTATATTCCTGTTAAAATTACGGCCGTTCAAAAATTACAGCAGTACTTTCCATATTATTGCAAAACACTTTGACATTTACATTGTTGTTGGGGATGCAAAGTGTGCAATTTTAATTATACTATTATCGTTAACTAGATAAGTTGAGTCTCAGTACTTTCGAATTAAAAAATTACAACTACTGTTGGGTATTTTGGAACTCTGATAAAAATCTGAAAACTATGTATTATATTGACTGTCTCGTCGTCAGTCACAATTTTCGCTACAATGAAAAATTTGATTAGCAAGGCTTTAGAAGAAACCTGTGGGCAGAATGGCCAAAACAACTGCCTTTCAAGAAGAACTAGTACAGCTCCGTTTGTTTTGAATTCTTATCCTAAACGGGCTCCAAATTTTCACGAATTTTAAGAGTTGATTGACATTTATCAAAGTTGACGTCATCGCTTCTCCCGAGATCAACCAATAAGAACACTCCGTCACCGGAGCGCCGGGTTCCAAAACGCAATATGAAACCATTGCAGTCTCCCTTTTCACTTTGTTGTGAAACATTCGAACTAAACAAATTTGCATATGTGGGTTGATATTTGATATGCGAGTTTTCATAAAGATAACATGAATTTTTAGTCATTTGTATTTCAAGTGTTCTTTCTTGCAATAGATTTGTAGGTAACCATAGTTTTGCACGTCAGAAAATATTGTTGAGTCATTCTAGTGTAAAATGATTCACTTTATTTTGAAAGCCATCGATATTTCTTTAAGCTTATGTACTGCGCATTTAGGTGAATTTTTACGTTCTTGATCAACTTAAATTTAAGCAACAATTAATTACAAACGAGAAGCTATTTAAAAATTCCGGACTGAGCAACTCTGGGGATGATGAGAAATATGCCGCATTTGAACTCGATCCCATGGCCTGCTTCTTCCATTGTAGGAGTTACCAGGAGTACCTATTGGCTCAGCCAGTATTACCCCTGGGAAAATCTAGTTTCAGCGCCTTCAATACCACCAACTCAGTGCCCTCTCAATTTTGTTTAACACGCACCACGTGCAACCCAGTGTACGCTCACGGAGCGTCTAGTTATGTTAAGCTATTTTTTTTTCTTTTTCCTTTATTTCCTCGTTTCTTGACTGCTATGATATGGTGGCTCGTAAGGACGTCGCGTTTCGTGATAATTTTTCTTGCTTCGAACTCGAAATTTTAAGTTTTCGAGTTTCTAAACTCATTTCGCGGCTCGCACGGAATCTTCGTTCATTTGAAAGTTGGAGGTGGGGGGAGGGGGGGGGGGGGCTTGATTTAAACGGGTGGGAATCTTTGCTGAAGTCATTGTTTACACAGTCGTTAAAAAGGTCAAAGAATGTTCGTCTCAAAACGTTAGCGTTTTCGTCACGTTAATCTGCGAAGTAGTAGCTATCGAAAACTAATAAACTGGAGGGCAAAAGTGCTAGGGATACTATGTATTTTTAAGAAGTTAGAATTTTATAAACATTTTTCTTTATATTAAGGAAAAAACGGGAACAATTTTATCTTGCACACCACAGCTCTTATGCGTTTCTCTTCTTCATTAGTATGACGATCTCGATATTTAAACGGTATTTTTGTGCTAAATAGCAATCATTTAAAATCGATCGGATTCCGTTTAAAAACACAAAAATTTAACATTTCAAGTCTTGTTTTAATTCCTACCATAAGGTGTGATCCATTGCCAGAGGAAAAAATAATGTTTTAAATAGAAAGTAATTTGTATGTAAATTCTGGAGCTTACTGCGTATTACCTGCCAGGCGAGAGGACATATTTCTCTCAATAAGTCATCGGGAGACTTTTTAAAGTTCATTTTCAAAACTGACATGACAGAATTCAAAATGGACGTGTTTATCTCCAACGATGAGCCAATTAAAATCAGGGGAAATAGTATATTAATACATCCCAAGGAATATTATTCAAAACAACATCGACTTTTGAACTTACCGGACGCATTGGTTTGCAAACAATAAAATACTTAGTGCAACTGTCATCGGAAAGCTGCTTGAGCCTGCATAATTTATCCAAAAGTCTTTAAGACACCAACGAAGAGTGTTTACAATTCAATTTCGCGAGTTCCAGAGAGATGGCCTCAGATAGTGGAGCAAAACACTACGTAACGTCTTTCCAAGGAAAGGCTCAAATCTCCTCAAGCGATTTTTTGAAAATTTTCAAGTCTTTTGATAAAGATGGTAAGGTGGATTGTAATATTTCAATGTTTTTTTTTCTCTCGCCACCTTAAAAAGTGGTAAATTGGTTTTGATATTGAAATGGATGTTAGTTTTTGCAACGGACAGCCTGAGTCTGGGTGTTGTTTTATATTTTAGAAGATTATAGATAGGCAACTCCTGACACTGGATTAGTGAATAGAAAGTGAAAACTTGCATTTGTTACAATTTCGAAAATCTTTCTTGCCGAAAAGATCACCGATAGTTACGATAGTTTTTGTTGTTTCTTGGCTTCGTTTGACTTTCAGGTTTCTTTAATGTTGTGTTTTAAGTAATAAAATAATCTATGCTTCACAAAACCAAATAAACTGTGAAATTTTACAATTTTAAAGCGGAACTCGCAACGATAGCCGTTATGATAATTTTCTGTTCAAGTACATAAAGGCCTTGTTTTTTATATTTAAAAAACCGTGAATTTGCAACGCTAAGTGATTTCGCCGCTTTTAAAGTATTAAACATTTAAAGATGAGAAATTTCAGTCTATTTACCGAAGCAATGCTCACTAGTGAGTAATGGTGCTTTCAGGTGGTTGAAGTTTCGAGGTTGTATTTAGTTGCTCAAATTTGAATTAAAGGGCAAATAGTATGTTAATTTTTTTTTAAACTTTTCAATTCTGCAGTCAAGAAATATTGATCATGGCGTGGCGAGTTTATGAAAAGAAAATTGCTTGAATGAACATATCACATGCGATATTGTGGGCGTTGTGTAAAATTATACATATGTATTTTTTAACCTTGCAGTTTCCCTTGCGGAAAAAGTCTGTCAGTTACGTTTATTTGGTATCATAGATCCAAAATAGGTATCTTACCTAAGAGGAGGTAAAATACTCACCGCGTATTCAAGTCTTTATTTTGTTTAAACAGCAATGAAAGGCTATCCTTCCAAGTTAATTTTAGCCTCTCTGCCTGCCCATCCTTCAAACATTTAAATAATTCATGGTTAAAAGACTAGTTTTGGTCATACTGTTGTAAAACACGTGTATTTACTAGTATTCACTTATTCATCCATTAAACGCAATTCGCTCTTCCGTTTGTTCGTTCGTTAGTTCATTCAACTCTGATAATTTTCTTTCATACGCTCAATTGTTCAGTTCTTAATCTATTTATTTGTTTATTTACTCTTTTACGTGAAACGAATCTTCGATTCACATGGTTTTTTTTCATTTTATTTTCCATCTCTTTATGATATGCCAATTTTTAATACCAAAATAAGCCAAAGATTTTGTCATGCACATGTAATAGGCTTCGAAAAAGGCCTATTCATACGCTTTTCTGGCAAT
>NC_090869.1:8755244-8763335 GCF_036669935.1 Montipora foliosa | reverse complement strand
ACCACAGTGTGGAAGTCCAAATCTGCACAGTGTGGAAGGTCAACCACAGTGTGGAAGTCCAACGACAGTGTGGAAGTCCAACCACATGTGTAGGAAGTCCAACCACAGTGTGGAAGTCGCAAGCACAGTGTGGAATGTCTCAACCACAGTGTGGAGAGTCCAAAAACACAAGTGTGAGAAGTCCAGATCACATTGTGGAATTAGTCCAACCACAAGTGTGGAAGTCCAACCACAGTGTGGAAGTCCAACCAGTGTGGAAGTCCAACCACAGTGTGGAAGTCCAACCACAGTGTGGAAGTCCAACCACAGTGTGGAAGTCCAACCACAGTGTGGAAGTCCAACCAAAATACAGTGTGGAAGTCACAACCACAGTGTGGAAGTCCAACCACAGTGTGGAATTCCAACCGAAGTGTGGAAGTCCAACCACAGTGTGGAAGTCCAACCACAGTGTGGAAGTCCAACCACAGTGTGGAAGTCCAACCACAGTGTGGAAGTCCAACCACAGTGTGGAAGTCCAACCACAGTGTGGAAGTCCAACCACAGTGTGGAAGTCCAACCACAGTGGTAAGTTCAACCACAGTGTGGAAGTCCAACCAACGTGTGTAAGTCAAAACACAGTGTGGAAGTCCAACCACAGTGTGGAAGTCCAACCACAGTGTGGAAGTCCAACCAAAGTGTGGAAGTCCAACCACAGTGTGGAAGTCCAACCACAGTGTGGAAGTCCAACCACAGTGTGGAAGTCCAACCACAGTGTGGAAGTCCAACCACAGTGTGGAAGTCCAACCACAGTGTGGAAGTCCAACCACAGTGTGGAAGTCCAACCACAGTGTGGAAGTCCAACGCACAGTGTTGAAGTCCAACCACAGTGTGGAGTCCAACCACAGTGTGGAAGTCCAACCACAGTGTGGAAGTCCAACCACAGTGTGGAAGTCCAACCACAGTGTGGAAGTCCAACCACAGTGTGGAAGTCCAACCCAGTGTGACGTCCACCCCCAGTGTTGAAGTCCAACCACAGTGTGGTAGTAAAACCACTGTGTGGTTGTCAAACCACAGTGTTGTAGTCCAACCACAGTGTGGAAGTCCAACCACAGTGTGGAAGTCCAACCACAGTGTGGAAGTCCAACCACAGTGTGGAAGTCTCGCAACCACAGTGTGGAAGTCCAACCACAGTGTGGAAGTCCAACCACAGTGTGGAAGTCCAACCACAGCGTGGAAGTCCAACCACCGTGAGGACGCGCAACCACAGTGCGGCAGGCCAACCACAGTGTGGAAGTCCAACCACAGTGTGGAAGTCCAACATCAGTGTGTGAGTGCAACAAATCTGTGGCCTTTCAACCACAGTGTGGAAGTCCAACCACAGTGTGGAAGTCCAACCACAGTGTGGAAGTCCAACCACAGTGTGGAAGTCCAACCACAGTGTGGAAGTCCAACCAGTGTGGAAGTCCAACCACAGTGTGGAAGTGCAACCACAGTGTGGAAGTCCAACCACAGTGTGGAAGTCCAACCACAGTGTGGAAGTCCAACCACAGTGTGGAAGTCCAACCACAGTGTGGAAGTTCCAACCCAGTGTGGAAGTCCAACCACAGTGTGGGAGCCCAACCACAGTGTGGAAGTCCAACCACAGTGTGGAAGTCCAACCACAGTGTGGAAGTCCAACCACAGTGTGGAAGTCCAACCACAGTGTGGATCCAACCACAGTGTGGAAGTCCAACACAGTGTGGAAGTCCAACCACAAGTGTGGAAGTCCAACCACAGTGTGGAAGTCCAACCACAGTGTGGAAGTCCAACCACAGTGTGGAAGTCCAACCACAGTGTGGAAGTCCAACCACAGTGTGGAAGTCCAACCACAGTGTGGAAGTCCAACCACAGTGTGGAAGTCCAACCACAGTGTGGAAGTCCACCCACTTTGTGGAAGTCCAACCACAGTGTGGAAGTCCAACCACAGTGTGGCAGTCCATCCACAGTGTGGAAGTCCAAACCGAGTGTGGAAGTCCAACCACAGGGTGGAAGTCCAACCACAGTGTGGAAGTCCAAACTCAGTGTGGAAGTGGTTCAACTGTGTGGTAGTCAAACCACAGTGTGGAAGTCCAACCACAGTGTGGAAGTCCAACCACAGTGTGGAAGTCCAACCACAGTGTGGAAGTCCAACCACAGTGTGGAAGTCCAACCACAGTGTGGAAGTCCAACCACAGTGTGGAAGTCCAACCACAGTGTGGAAGTCCAACCACAGTGTGGAAGTCCAACCACAGTGTGGAAGTCCAACCACAGTGTGGAAGTCCAACCACAGTGTGGAAGTCCAACCACAGTGTGGAAGTCCAACCACAGTGTGGAAGTCCAACCACAGTGTGGAAGTCCAACCACAGTGTGGAAGTCCAACCACAGTGTGGAAGTCCAACCACAGTGTGGAAGTCCAACCACAGTGTGGAAGTCCAACCACAGTGTGGAAGTCCAACCACAGTGTGGAAGTCCAACCACAGTGTGGAAGTCCAACCACAGTGTGGAAGTCCAACCACAGTGTGGAAGTCCAACCACAGTGTGGAAGTCCAACCACAGTGTGGAAGTCCAACCACAGTGTGGAAGTCCAACCACAGTGTGGAAGTCCAACCACAGTGTGGAAGTCCAACCACAGTGTGGAAGTCCAACCACAGTGTGGAAGTCCAACCACAGTGTGGAAGTCCAACCACAGTGTGGAAGTCCAACCACAGTGTGGAAGTCCAACCACAGTGTGGAAGTCCAACCACAGTGTGGAAGTCCAACCACAGTGTGGAAGTCCAACCACAGTGTGGAAGTCCAACCACAGTGTGGAAGTCCAACCACAGTGTGGAAGTCCAACCACAGTGTGGAAGTCCAACCACAGTGTGGAAGTCCAACCACAGTGTGGAAGTCCAACCACAGTGTGGAAGTCCAACCACAGTGTGGAAGTCCAACCACAGTGTGGAAGTCCAACCACAGTGTGGAAGTCCAACCACAGTGTGGAAGTCCACCCACAGTGTGGAAGTCCAACCACAGTGTGGAAGTCCAACCACAGTGTGGAAGTCCAACCACAGTGTGGAAGTCCAACCACAGTGTGGAAGTCCAACCACAGTGTGGAAGTCCAACCACAGTGTGGAAGTCCAACCACAGTGTGGAAGTCCAACCACAGTGTGGAAGTCCAACCACAGTGTGGAAGTCCACCACAGTGTGGAAGTCCAACCACAGTGTGGAAGTCCAACCACAGTGTGGAAGTCCAACCACAGTGTGGAAGTCCAACCACAGTGTGGAAGTCCAACCACAGTGTGGAAGTCCAACCACAGTGTGGAAGTCCAACCACAGTGTGGAAGTCCAACCACAGTGTGGAAGTCCAACCACAGTGTGGAAGTCCAACCACAGTGTGGAAGTCCAACCACAGTGTGGAAGTCCAACCACAGTGTGGAAGTCCAACCACAGTGTGGAAGTCCAACCACAGTGTGGAAGTCCAACCACAGTGTGGAAGTCCAACCACAGTGTGGAAGTCCAACCACAGTGTGGAAGTCCAACCACAGTGTGGAAGTCCAACCACAGTGTGGAAGTCCAACCACAGTGTGGAAGTCCAACCACAGTGTGGAAGTCCAACCACAGTGTGGAAGTCCAACCACAGTGTGGAAGTCCAACCACAGTGTGGAAGTCCAACCACAGTGTGGAAGTCCAACCACAGTGTGGAAGTCCAACCACAGTGTGGAAGTCCAACCACAGTGTGGAAGTCCAACCACAGTGTGGAAGTCCAACCACAGTGTGGAAGTCCAACCACAGTGTGGAAGTCCAACCACAGTGTGGAAGTCCAACCACAGTGTGGAAGTCCAACCACAGTGTGGAAGTCCAACCACAGTGTGGAAGTCCACCACAGTGTTGAAGTCCAACCACAGTGTGGAAGTCCAACCACAGTGTGGAAGTCCAACCACAGTGTGGAAGTCCAACCACAGTGTGGAAGTCCAACCACAGTGTGGAAGTCCAACCACAGTGTGGAAGTCCAACCACAGTGTGGAAGTCCAACCACAGTGTGGAAGTCCAACCACAGTGTGGAAGTCCAACCACAGTGTGGAAGTCCAACCACAGTGTGGAAGTCCAACCACAGTGTGGAAGTCCAACCACAGTGTGGAAGTCCAACCACAGTGTGGAAGTCCAACCACAGTGTGGAAGTCCAACCACAGTGTGGAAGTCCAACCACAGTGTGGAAGTCCAACCACAGTGTGGAAGTCCAACCACAGTGTGGAAGTCCAACCACAGTGTGGAAGTCCAACCACAGTGTGGAAGTCCAACCACAGTGTGGAAGTCCAACCACAGTGTGGAAGTCCAACCACAGTGTGGAAGTCCAACCACAGTGTGGAAGTCCAACCACAGTGTGGAAGTCCAACCACAGTGTGGAAGTCCAACCACAGTGTGGAAGTCCAACCACAGTGTGGAAGTCCAACCACAGTGTGGAAGTCCAACCACAGTGTGGAAGTCCAACCACAGTGTGGAAGTCCAACCACAGTGTGGAAGTCCAACCACAGTGTGGAAGTCCAACCACAGTGTGGAAGTCCAACCACAGTGTGGAAGTCCAACCACAGTGTGGAAGTCCAACCACAGTGTGGAAGTCCAACCACAGTGTGGAAGTCCAACCACAGTGTGGAAGTCCAACCACAGTGTGGAAGTCCAACCACAGTGTGGAAGTCCAACCACAGTGTGGAAGTCCAACCACAGTGTGGAAGTCCAACCACAGTGTGGAAGTCCAACCACAGTGTGGAAGTCCAACCACAGTGTGGAAGTCCAACCACAGTGTGGAAGTCCAACCACAGTGTGGAAGTCCAACCACAGTGTGGAAGTCCAACCACAGTGTGGAAGTCCAACCACAGTGTGGAAGTCCAACCACAGTGTGGAAGTCCAACCACAGTGTGGAAGTCCAACCACAGTGTGGAAGTCCAACCACAGTGTGGAAGTCCAACCACAGTGTGGAAGTCCAACCACAGTGTGGAAGTCCAACCACAGTGTGGAAGTCCAACCACAGTGTGGAAGTCCAACCACAGTGTGGAAGTCCAACCACAGTGTGGAAGTCCAACCACAGTGTGGAAGTCCAACCACAGTGTGGAAGTCCAACCACAGTGTGGAAGTCCAACCACAGTGTGGAAGTCCAACCACAGTGTGGAAGTCCAACCACAGTGTGGAAGTCCAACCACAGTGTGGAAGTCCAACCACAGTGTGGAAGTCCAACCACAGTGTGGAAGTCCAACCACAGTGTGGAAGTCCAACCACAGTGTGGAAGTCCAACCACAGTGTGGAAGTCCAACCACAGTGTGGAAGTCCAACCACAGTGTGGAAGTCCAACCACAGTGTGGAAGTCCAACCACAGTGTGGAAGTCCAACCACAGTGTGGAAGTCCAACCACAGTGTGGAAGTCCAACCACAGTGTGGAAGTCCAACCACAGTGTGGAAGTCCAACCACAGTGTGGAAGTCCAACCACAGTGTGGAAGTCCAACCACAGTGTGGAAGTCCAACCACAGTGTGGAAGTCCAACCACAGTGTGGAAGTCCAACCACAGTGTGGAAGTCCAACCACAGTGTGGAAGTCCAACCACAGTGTGGAAGTCCAACCACAGTGTGGAAGTCCAACCACAGTGTGGAAGTCCAACCACAGTGTGGAAGTCCAACCACAGTGTGGAAGTCCAACCACAGTGTGGAAGTCCAACCACAGTGTGGAAGTCCAACCACAGTGTGGAAGTCCAACCACAGTGTGGAAGTCCAACCACAGTGTGGAAGTCCAACCACAGTGTGGAAGTCCAACCACAGTGTGGAAGTCCAACCACAGTGTGGAAGTCCAACCACAGTGTGGAAGTCCAACCACAGTGTGGAAGTCCAACCACAGTGTGGAAGTCCAACCACAGTGTGGAAGTCCAACCACAGTGTGGAAGTCCAACCACAGTGTGGAAGTCCAACCACAGTGTGGAAGTCCAACCACAGTGTGGAAGTCCAACCACAGTGTGGAAGTCCAACCACAGTGTGGAAGTCCAACCACAGTGTGGAAGTCCAACCACAGTGTGGAAGTCCAACCACAGGGTGGAAGTCCAACCACAGTGTGGAAGTCCAACCACAGTGTGGAAGTCCAACCACAGTGTGGAAGTCCAACCACAGTGTGGAAGTCCAACCACAGTGTGGAAGTCCAACCACAGTGTGGAAGTCCAACCACAGTGTGGAAGTCCAACCACAGTGTGGAAGTCCAACCACAGTGTGGAAGTCCAACCACAGTGTGGAAGTCCAACCACAGTGTGGAAGTCCAACCACAGTGTGGAAGTCCAACCACAGTGTGGAAGTCCAACCACAGTGTGGAAGTCCAACCACAGTGTGGAAGTCCAACCACAGTGTGGAAGTCCAACCACAGTGTGGAAGTCCAACCACAGTGTGGAAGTCCAACCACAGTGTGGAAGTCCAACCACAGTGTGGAAGTCCAACCACAGTGTGGAAGTCCAACCACAGTGTGGAAGTCCAACCACAGTGTGGAAGTCCAACCACAGTGTGGAAGTCCAACCACAGTGTGGAAGTCCAACCACAGTGTGGAAGTCCAACCACAGTGTGGAAGTCCAACCACAGTGTGGAAGTCCAACCACAGTGTGGAAGTCCAACCACAGTGTGGAAGTCCAACCACAGTGTGGAAGTCCAACCACAGTGTGGAAGTCCAACCACAGTGTGGAAGTCCAACCACAGTGTGGAAGTCCACAACTATAAGAACTTTTACTCAATCATCCTAATTGCCTTGGTAGATGCAAAGCGTAGATTTATTTGGGCGAGTTGTGGATTCCCGGGAAATTCACATGATTCAATCATTTTGCAATCAACCAACCTTTGGAGTAAAATAACAGCTGGGCAAGTAATACCTGATATAGGTAAAGACATTGAAGGTGTTAGTGTCCCTTCTCTAATTTTGGGTGATTCTGCTTTCCCTTTTTAAAGCTGGCTCATGAAACCTAATACGAGTGCTGTGTTGACCCCCCCCCCCCCCCCACAACAATATTTTATTATACACTTAGCAGAGCAAGAATGATCATTGAGGATGCCTATGGTGGGCTCAAAGGTAGGTGGTGAGTGCTTCTTAGGAAGTGTTAGAGCACCCAAGAAGAAGTTCGAGACACTACACTTGCATGTATTGTTTTACATAACATGTGTATTGAACGGGGCGATACTTTGAGCAGACAACTGGATGCCATTATTGACCCGGCAACAAACCAGAGAAGGCCAAGGGATGTTATAAGGCGTCTCTTGAACATGACCAATTGTCGGGCAATAAGGGATAACTGTCGACAGGAAAGCAGGATAAGAACTGTGCTCACACAGAAGTTGTGGAGAGAAAAACAAGGACAAGGTGTATTCTGAAGACTTGATTTATATTTAACCCTTGCACTCCAGTGACTGATATGTACTTTCCCTTACAAGATCAGTATGTTTTCTAGCAGAGAGGTGATGAGAATAGAGAAGTCTATGGATCGTATGGTACTTTTCGTTGTGCATTTTTTGAGTGAGTAGCCCACCATCCATTTTCTTCATAGTGTTTACAATTGGATACTTACAAAAGCGAGAGGTTCGTGACCCGAACAAATCTTAATCCAAGGTGTCATAGCTTGACCTTTCTTGAATTTGCCGTAAAGAGCATGCCCTAGTTGTTCAAATGGTGGACAGTGCTATCCAGTGGGTGCCATTTTCTTTTCTGCTAGTGCGTACCGCCGGACAGTTATTTGTCCGGTGGATAGCGTTATGCACCTTCTGAACAACCGACGCCAGATGTTTTCAATTGCCGTATTCAATTTTTGTTTTCTTGTAAGCTTAGAGGCGCAGTGTACGACAGTAACGACAGCAGACGAAACGAGTGGAAAATAATGTATTTAAAAAAAGGGAATTACTGTAAAACCTAAGTAGTAAAAGTCTTCAACCTATTTAAAATGTTCTTTCCGGTTATTAGCTTTGGAAGCCTGATTTTTCAAAGAGCCCAGAGACTAAGGAAATTGTTTCGTTTTATCGGGAACTACTTTAGGGTTGAAGAGAGATTTGGTCTCAAACTTTTATTATATTTTGTGGCTTCTAAAAAAGCCGTTTTTTGTGTGTATTTGG
>NC_090869.1:8680244-8750244 GCF_036669935.1 Montipora foliosa | reverse complement strand
CCATACCCACCACAAACTGGATTTGATCTCAAAGGGCTTTTTGATTACGAAGTCAAAGCCATTCCTTGGAGCAATAATATTCTGAAACGCCAGTGTTCTAAAGGTTGTCCAAACACTGCTGTAGAATATATAAGTGTTACTGGAAAAACAGAGATCGGTTTGTGGCAACACAAATGGTCATGGTTTTGCAATGAAAGCAACTTCAAAGTACTTCTTTAAGTTCAGCTTGAAATGTTTGTAAGTGGGCTAAAACGTTGTCGATGTGTTGTGTGGAAACAAGGAATCTTCTCTGTTGAGGTGAACAATGACCCTAGCTTCATGTCTAATGTTGTGTGCCAAACTAGAGATGAGTCCTTCCATTTCTCCTCTTTTATATAATAGTAATAATAATAATAATAACAATAATAATAATAATAATAATAATAGAAGTTCAAAATAGTACTTGAAATGAATATCTCATGCTTTCATGCTAACAATGAGTACTGTAAAAATTGTGGGAAGCAACAGATGCATCACCTAATATAATGACTTTAAACTGTTCATGAATTACGACTGGTAATTTGACAATGCTTTTAGAATGGTTCCCCAAAAATCAGTACATAATTTCTTTTAGGGAAATCTCCCTAACCGTACTGTATATATGAGTCATTCCAATTAACAGAAGGTCACAATACTGTAATAAAAATAAAACCTCGTCAGTTTTCCTCAACTTCAATGAAGAAAAATTTTCAGTTTGCATTGGCTCAACGCTGCATTGATCCCATGGTCAATGGTATGCACGATATATAATTATAGCTCAACAACAAAGTGCAGACTACTATAGAACTAGTATGTATTTACACACACAAACGAGTCACTGCGACGACGAGTCACTGCGATGAGTCATGCCATTATCCGCGTGTTCCGTTTCCACCTCTCGATTGCTATAACTTCGGCCGGAAAATGCAAAAAAACTTGATCAGATCACCATTCAAGTTTCTTACCTATGATTTTGGGAATCGGGAATCGTTTTTACGTGTAGCGGAAGCACGCCTTTTAGTCGAGAGCATTCTGCAACTCGCAATAAACGGTGGAAATGACTACTGTCTCTGATGCAGCTAATAAGTCACTTTTATTCGACCTTAAAGTGAAAATATATATGACAATTTTCATACACAAAGGTAAATTCGTAAATAACATAAGGCGAGGAATGCATTTCGTTTCCGTCGGCCCAGAAGATGGAACAACCAGACTCACCCGCGTCAATCCTGTCGAAATACGAATGTAAAACTATCGTGTCCTACACCAAATGCTAACCATCGAAGTGACTAGTGTCTCTGTTGCATCTTTCCAAGTCCAACGCAAAAAGAAACTAACATTTCATATCCGCTCGCCACACCATCTCACTGTGTGTTGTATTTCCGATTCTCGAATGTCCGAACTTTCGAGGTTTGTTTACATGAGAAGTCACGTGACGCGACACGTGAAAGCTAGCGCTCAGAAGGTTAATTTTCGAACCAGCGTGTTCTATATTGAGTGAACGAACTCAAAACTAAACCGACGTACGTGTTCTTATCGGCCGCTGGTGTCAATTTCGGCCGTCGGTTCGCGAGTAGAGCAGTTTGGTTTTCGTTTCGTAATCGTTAAGTTGCGAACAATTTAATTTAATTTTCAAAGGAAATATGTTGTCTGGAAAGTACACAATTCAACGATCAATTTGGCTTACAATTTATCGCTATATCTTGCAAAATAAAAATTCTACAAGTGAAACAACTTTCCTGTGCGAGAGAATTTGATTCTCCATTACATGTTTGACACTGAAAGGTCTGAAAACGCTTTGGCGATTTTTTACATGGCACTGATTTTATTCAAGTTAATTATTGTATATTCCTGTTAAAATTACGGCCGTTCAAAAATTACAGCAGTACTTTCCATATTATTGCAAAACACTTTGACATTTACATTGTTGTTGGGGATGCAAAGTGTGCAATTTTAATTATACTATTATCGTTAACTAGATAAGTTGAGTCTCAGTACTTTCGAATTAAAAAATTACAACTACTGTTGGGTATTTTGGAACTCTGATAAAAATCTGAAAACTATGTATTATATTGACTGTCTCGTCGTCAGTCACAATTTTCGCTACAATGAAAATTTGATTAGCAAGGCTTTAGAAGAAACCTGTGGGCAGAATGGCCAAAACAACTTGCCTTTCAAGAAGAACTAGTACAGCTCCGTTGTTGTTTTGAATTCTTATCCTAAACGGGCTCCAAATTTTCACGAATTTTAAGAGTTGATTGACATTTATCAAAGTTGACGTCATCGCTTCTCCCGAGATCAACCAATAAGAACACTCCGTCACCGGAGCGCCGGGTTCCAAAACGCAATATGAAACCATTGCAGTCTCCCTTTTCACTTTGTTGTGAAACATTCGAACTAAACAAATTTGCATATGTGGGTTGATATTTGATATGCGAGTTTTCATAAAGATAACATGAATTTTTAGTCATTTTGTATTTCAAGTGTTCTTTCTTGCAATAGATTTGTAGGTAACCATAGTTTTGCACGTCAGAAAATATTTGTTGAGTCATTCTAGTGTAAAATGATTCACTTTATTTTGAAAGCCATCGATATTTCTTTAAGCTTATGTACTGCGCATTTAGGTGAATTTTTACGTTCTTGATCAACTTAAATTTAAGCAACAATTAATTACAAACGAGAAGCTATTTAAAAAATAACTGGTTTTTTTTTTCCGGACTGAGCAACTCTGGGGATGATGAGAAATATGCCGCATTTGAACTCGATCCCATGGCCTGCTTCTTCCATTGTAGGAGTTACCAGGAGTACCTATTGGCTCAGCCAGTATTACCCCTGGGAAAATCTAGTTTCAGCGCCTTCAATACCACCAACTCAGTGCCCTCTCAATTTTGTTTAACACGCACCACGTGCAACCCAGTGTACGCTCACGGAGCGTCTAGTTATGTTAAGCTATTTTTTTTTCTTTTTCCTTTATTTCCTCGTTTCTTGACTGCTATGATATGGTGGCTCGTAAGGACGTCGCGTTTCGTGATAATTTTTCTTGCTTCGAACTCGAAATTTTAAGTTTTCGAGTTTCTAAACTCATTTCGCGGCTCGCACGGAATCTTCGTTCATTTGAAAGTTGGAGGTGGGGGGAGGGGGGGGGGGCGTGATTTAAACGGGTGGGAATCTTTGCTGAAGTCATTGTTTACACCGTCGTTAAAAAGGTCAAAGAATGTTCGTCTCAAAACGTTAGCGTTTTCGTCACGTTAATCTGCGAAGTAGTAGCTATCGAAAACTAATAAACTGGAGGGCAAAAGTGCTAGGGATACTATGTATTTTTAAGAAGTTAGAATTTTATAAACATTTTTCTTTATATTAAGGAAAAAACGGGAACAATTTTATCTTGCACACCACAGCTCTTATGCGTTTCTCTTCTTCATTAGTATGACGATCTCGATATTTAAACGGTATTTTTGTGCTAAATAGCAATCATTTAAAATCGATCGGATTCCGTGTAAAAACACAAAAATTTAACATTTCAAGTCTTGTTTTAACTTCCTACCATAAGGTGTGATCCATTGCCAGAGGAAAAAATAATGTTTTAAATAGAAAGTAATTTGTATGTAAATTCTGGAGCTTACTGCGTATTACCTGCCAGGCGAGAGGACATATTTCTCAATTAAGTCATCGGGAGACTTTTCAAGTTCATTTTCAAAACTGACATGACAGAATTCAAAATGGACGAGTTTATCTCCAACGTTGAGCCAATTAAAATCAGGGGAAATAGGATATTAATACATCCCAAGGAATATTATTCAAAACAACATCGACTTGTGAACTTACCGGACGCATTGGTTTGCAAACAATAAAAATAATTAGTGCAACTGTCATCGGAAAGCTGCTTGAGCCTGCATAATTTATCCAAAAGTCTTTTAAGACACCAACGAAGAGTGTTTACAATTCATTTTCGCGAGTTCCAGAGAGATGGCCTCAGATAGTGGAGCAAAACCCTACGTAACGTCTTTCCAAGGAAAGGCTCAAATCTCCTCAAGCGATTTTTTGAAAATTTTCAAGTCTTTTGATAAAGATGGTAAGGTGGATTGTAATATTTCAATGTTTTTTTTTCTCTCGCCACCTTAAAAAGTGGTAAATTGGTTTTGATATTGAAATGGATGTTAGTTTTTGCAACGGACAGCCTGAGTCTGGGTGTTGTTTTATATTTTAGAAGATTATAGATAGGCAACTCCTGACACTGGATTAGTGAATAGAAAGTGAAAACTTGCATTTGTTACAATTTGGAAAATCTTTCTTGCCGAAAAGATCACCGATAGTTACGATAGTTTTTGTTGTTCTTTGGCTTCGTTTGACTTTCAGGTTTCTTTAATGTTGTGTTTTTAAGTAATAAAATAATCTACTGCTTCACAAAACCAAATAAACTGTGAAATTTTACAATTTTAAAGCGGAACTCGCAACGATAGCCGTTTATGATAATTTTCTGTTCAAGTACATAAAGGCCTTGTTTTTTATATTTAAAAAACCGTGAATTTGCAACGCTAAGTGATTTCTCCGCTTTTAAAGTATTAAACATTTAAAGATGAGAAATTTCAGTCTATTTACCGAAGCAATGCTCACTAGTGAGTAATGGTTCTTTCAGGTGGTTGAAGTTTCGAGGTTGTATTTAGTTGCTCAAATTTGAATTAAAGGGCAAATATTATGTTAATTTTTTTTTAAACTTTTCAATTCTGCAGTCAAGAAATATTGTATCATGGCGTGGCGAGTTTATGAAAAGAAAATTGCTTGAATGAACATATCACATGCGATATTGTGGGCGTTGTGTAAAATTATACATATGTATTTTTTAACCTTGCAGTTTCCCTTGCGGAAAAAGTCTGTCAGTTACGTTTATTTGGTATCATAGATCCAAAATAGGTTTATCTTACCTAAGAGGAGTTAAATACACCGCGTATTAAGTCCTTTATTTTTGTTTAAACAGCAATGAAAGCTATCCTTCCAAGTTAATTTTAGCCTCTCTGCCTGCCCATCCTTCAAACATTTAAATAATTCATGTTAAAAGACTCGTTTTGGTCATACTTTGTAAACACTTTGTATTTACTTATTCACTTATTCTTCCATTCACTCATTCGCTCTTCCGTTTGTTCGTTCGTTCGTTCATTCAATCTGAAATTTTCTCATACGCTCAATTGTTAGTTCTTAATATATTTATTTGTTTATTTACTCATTTACGTGAACGAATCTTCGATTCACCTGGTTTTTTTCATTTTATTTCCATCTCTTTATGATATGCCCATTTTAATACCAAAATAAGCCAAAGATTTTGTCATGCACATGTAATAGGCTTCGAAAAAGGCCTATTCATACGCTTTTCTGGCAATTGGGGCAAAACTAATTAACAAATTTCTTTCAATTTGGTTTAGAGTTGTTGCATGCATGCATGCACGCATTTAATTGCGGCTCGCTCTCTCGGATTCTATTAAACGTTTCGGCTAACGTTTTCTCCTCTTCAATTGTTTCTGAATTGAACAACGAGGTTTGTAAGATATTTGTTGTATCACTGAACCTTACAAACTTTAAATTAGTGGGCCAATCATTGGCCAATCACAGCGTTTGTTCTATCTTAGAATCAGTCAAGCCAACGAACTGACAATTACGATGGCATTTAATAAAGGTATCTGGGTCAGCTGTCGCCCAGTTAATAACGCGAACAAAAATCTTCTGTTTTATTTTTGTCAGGTAGTAGCAGGTGTCCTGAATATTAAATAGTTTTTGCAATGAGTTGTTGGAGAAAAATATTGATTGCGCTAAGCAATTAACGGTGAATGAACCCGAGGAATATTAACGATATGATACGAGAAACTTAATTCCTAATTGCTTCTTGCATGTCTTTTAACAAAAGCAACCTTTCGACGATGTAAAACATTTTAAATACATTTAGCCTGTTCAACAGCCATCAAGCCATAATTGTGCTAATTTAAAGAGTGTAAATGACAATTGGTTTCGTCATTAGATATCACTCAGACACAGCGAAATATCTTGAGGCCATTACCGTGGCATGATGATCGAAAACCTCATTCGTTTGTAGCCTAAAAAAGTTCGATAGAGGGACAATTCGTTGTAGTTATATTGTGCTACTGTTAAGTATTTTGTCTTTCTTTTATGTTGTGTTCTTGTTCCCTTCTGCTGTCGATTGTTCGATGATCGAGGTTTTTCTTAAACTTTCCTGATTATTTGCGCAATTGTTGTGAGCCTAATGTAAGGAACAATTTTAGTTAATAACTTGAAATAAAAAAGAAATTTCATTTTAAGTTTTTACATGCATATTCAACTGTGGTCACACAGCTTACCTACTTCTTCAATGTGTTTTCAGAAAAAGATAAGAGATTTATGGAACCATTCGGTTGTACTGAGAAAGAAATTATTATTTTTTTGTCGTCACGGTCAGTGTATCGTTTGAAAATGTTTATGCAAGGTCCGCACCGCAGAAAATATTATAATATATCTTTCTCTGCACGTTATAAATGTCATGATATGATAAGCCCATGGTAATACAGGACTCTATGAAAGGCCACAAAATACGAAAAAAGACAGGTGGTGAAATCCTTTTCGGATACTTGCGATTATTGCCGTGGGTAAATGATGATAAGACTCGCTATAGCTCCAATTTTGTTTTTATGATTCCATGTTCATATTTTACTTTATTCTTGGTCTTTATGAAGTCCAGAAATGACTAGCTCCAGATGAATTTTGAATTTTGAATTTTTTTTATGGATGCAAATCCAGGCCGTTTAAGCTTTATACTAATGTACATGCAAACATTTCAGCCGTGTTAATTGGCTGAGGGCACGTCAATTATTCCAAGACAGAGTGCAGAAAAGTGAAATTAGTGCAATAAAGGTGACATTTTTGCATGTATAGTACAATTGGCACATCAGACATTAAGCCTGTATTTGAGGTGCGTAATTTAGCATTGTAGGCTGCTGGTTTGATTAAATTTTCTCTGTCGACTCATATTTCTAGGTCTTGTAGTGCATTAATTGTCGGATTACACAATATTAAGCGAATAAGTAAAAATCTACCAAGAGATAAATTAGAAACAGTTTTGCATGCGTTTGTTACCAGTAGAATTGATTACAGTAATGGACTTCTTTATGGATTACCTTCCTATGAAATAGATAAAAAGCAGAAAGTCACTTGAAGTCGATCAGCAGCCTAGCCGCGGCGTTCTTCACTGAAGCCGCGGCTAGGCTGCTGACTTCGAGTCGCTAATTCGATCATGTTACACCCATTTTAAAAGCATTGCAATGGCTCCCAGTCAGAAATAGAATTCATTTCAAAATCTAAAGTTAACCTTCAAGGCTCTTAATGGTGTGGGCCAGGTTATAATAATAATTTAATTAAGGTAAGGAAGCACGCACGCTATTCACTGCGCCTTAATTCAGGCACGCTTTTATTGCACCCAGCGGAGAAATTAAATGAAAAAGGTCTTTTGGTGACTGGTCTTTCAGTGCATCTGCTCAAACACTTTGGGATGCGCTCCCGGTTAGCCTGCGTAACATAAGTTTTCTTTCAACTTTCAAGTCTTGCCTCAAAACATATCTTTTTAAATAAGCTTTCTTTAGTTTTTTTATCTTACTGAGTCTTATCAAGACGTACCAGCTTTTGTAAAAAATTAGTGTTTAGTTGTAAAATTTGTTGTTAGCATGTATATCATCATTAAGAAAAGTACGATCGTCCGGGTGAGTGTAGTCCTGAGAAGGACTGTTTGAGATGACATTGACTGACGTTTCGACAACCTGAGCGGAAGTCACCTTCAGAGTCAAATGATTTGTGTAACGTCAGTAGATACTATAAGAACTCCGGTCGTAGATGTCATCGGTCAACTTATTTGTGATGTTATTGGTCCACTGTCACTTGGGCCTGGATGTGATTGGTTGGGAAGTCTAAACAGTGATAGGTGCGTTTCTATCTTTCTATAGGTCTATAGACGGATCGAAACGCCAACGAAACCTTATCGAAACGCTATCGAAACGTCTACAGTCAATGTCATCTCAATGTCATGTCATCATCAAGTCAATGTAGACGTCTACAGTCGATGTCATCTCAAACAGTCCTTCTCAGGACTACACTTACCCGGACGATCGTACTTTACTTAATTATGATATGACTCCTGGGTTCAAACCATTTACGATTAGTGTGTATATATTTAGTAAATTATAATATTTAAAGGTTGTATTATTGTAATGCACTTTTGATCATTTTTATGCTAAAAGCGCACTATAAATTAATATATTATTATTATTATTATTATTATTATTATTATTATTATTATTTTTATATATCATTGTAAACTTATGAATGGTAAATGACCAACGGGAAATAAGAGAATTAATTGTAGAAACTTAGAGCTTAGAGCTAAACTTAGAGCTTGGGAAAAAAAAAACCTTTCAAATCTACTTGTCTGAGATATCACATTAAAATACTTAGAAAATGCTCCACTAGTGTCTCATCTTATGTCATTTTGAAGTGGTGGGCAATTTGCAAACTTGAAGCTAGCACCGACTTCTGCATCTTTATCAAGACTTCTTTACTCTTCCATCCAGTTATTCCTAACAGTTCTCTCGAGTCCTTTGGAGTATCCTTCCAGTACATCAAGGATGATGTTGTGCTGGTCTATCTGGTATCCTTTGAAATGTTGTTTTAGTTCCAGCCGCAAGGGGGCATACTTCTCTGTCTTATCCTGGTATTTCGCAGCTCTGTTGTCCACCCATGGACAATTCATCTCTAAGATGGTGACAATCTTCCGCTTGTGGTCTACAACCCCAGCATCTATCCGGTTGGCTCTCACTACCGCGTGTTCTGCGTACAGCGGGACATCCCAAAAGGCTTTTGCATCTGCGCTTTCGTAGACAGGTTCTGGTTCGATCGGGGAGTACCAATGTGGTACAGTATCCACGAGTTCTAGATCATGGAGCAACTCAAAGAACAGAATCTTCAGCACAGAATTATGCTTGAGGAGATATTCGCTCTGCGCAAGCGCTGAACATTTAGCCAGAATATGTACTACCGACTCTTGCACCTTGCCGCAGAGTCTGCATTGCACGTCACGCTCCGTAGCAGTTCTTGTCTTTTTACTCTGATAGATTCGTGTATTGAGCATCTGCTCGTAAGCCCATAGGTACCGGCAATCACATGTGTTGGACACAGCTTCCACTTACTAAGTCAGTCAAAACACCCGTAACTCAGCTCGGGGTCACTCCATCTCGAAACGATCAGCTTCCCCGCGCCAACTCCGCACGTCTTCTTTCAGCTTTTCTTGCTGAGCTCGTTTAAACTGCTGTTTGATCTTTGTACCTGGGATCTCATTTCCATCCTCAGTACAGCATGTATGGTTAGGATGCACCAAATTTAGCTTTATTCCAAGCTCTTGCCCATACTTCAAAGCCTCCTTAGCAATAGAACAATATCCCAGCTTTACTGAGCGGTCTTCAACCTGGTGCACCAGCCCCATGGTTGGATCCTAGTTCTTGAACAGGTTGATTGCTCCTTTGATCTTAATCGTCTTGTACTCGGCCTCGACGGATCGCAGACCTTGTCCTCCGCACTGCCTTGCAAGATGACATAAGGCAGTTAAGCCCAGCGGGTGCTTTTCTCCTTGCTCTACGACGATCTTGCGCATCTCACGATCAATACGTTGAAGTTCTGTGATGGGAAGGTGTTATGTCCCCATCAAGTAAGTCAAGGCAGGTAAGGCGTACTGAATGGAGGCTACGATGCGATTGAAATCAGAGAGCGGGCTGGACCATATGATGTACATTCTGTTCAGGTACAACTCGGCGGCAAGTTTAAAAGCTATCTGATCTTCTTGTATTGTGCTTTACAACACGCCCAGAAATGTATACTGAGCTCCCTTTTATAGACATTTGATCACTGATGCCTCGTCACATGCCAAGCTGTCGGCCTCCTCTACCTTCACTCTTCTCTTAATTATGTACAACAGAGCATTTCTTCGGATTCCAGTCCACGCCGGTATTTTGCATTGCAGATCTTGCTGATTTCATCACGGTGTTAAGCTTAGGTGCGGAGGCAGCAAAGATCTTAAGTTCATCGATCATTATTATCATTATCATCATTATTATAATTATCATTATCATTATCATTATCATTATCATTATCATTATCATTATCATTATCATTATCATTATCATTACCATTATCATTATCATTATCAAGTAATCGCACGTTTTTTCTTGTGCAATTCGGAATAAATAAGCGCTTTAAAAAAAATCAGATAGTGCAAATTGCACTCTCGTTAGGGATCGTGCAATTTTCTTCGTCTTTGAAAAAGATACTCGTTGATTTATTCCAAATTGCACTCGAAATCATAATGATTTACTTTCGTTACTGCTTTTTGTAACCTTCATAATTCAGATGATCTAAGTCTTAACTCACTTTGATAGTATGAGTCTAACACGGATAATTAACAATTATTCCATGAGCGGGTGTTGGATATGAGATGATAGATAGCCAACGAGGCGCGTAGCGCCGAGTTGGCTATAATCATCTCATATCCAACAAGCGCGAGTGGAATAATTGTTTTATTAAAAACGCCCCAAAATATAGAAAACTAGACTACAATAAAAATAAAAAGGTCCAAAAAATCACGCATATGCTTGCCGTGTTTGTAGATCATGGTATAATGGTTCATAACCCATGATGGCTTAGCCAATCCAAACTCTCGAATTGCATTATCCAATGATCCAGTTTTTAATAATACGTCCTAGACGAGTTACTCGTCGCCATCTAGTATAAATTCTGTCACTGTTTGTCAATCTTGTATAACGTTCTGTTGTGGTCACTGTACACATTTCTCGCTGTGTCGAATGTTTAGTCGCATCAGATTCGCTGTAGCTATAGAGCCACATACACCACAGGGCTACGCATCGAACACATTGAATTACAAAAACATAAAAAAAACAGCGGCTACAAACATAATGACAAAGCGCATTTAACTTTTGACTTGACGTTTCGTATGCTACAACATACATCTTCAGAAAGGACGGTTGAACAAGTTCAAATATGATATATATAAAATTTAGAGAACTGGTAACTAGAGAAAATAAGATAAAAATAGTAAGATAAATATATATCAGTAAAAACTGACCGTTTAATAAAGCCACAGTTTTTATGTTTTTGATTAACTTGAAATGGCCAAAGACCAAGAATATTTACGGCATTGAATTACTTGGAATTTGGTCACTTAGCTGACTGTTTAATAAGAAAATTGTAGATTTTGAAAATACGGGTAACTTTCTTCGTGTTTCAGGTAACGGGTATATCGAAGCCGGAGAATTAGACGAATTTCTGAAGACCCTCGGGAAAGAAAGTAATAAGGTAATATAATTAGCTATTGGAGAGGGTAATGTGACGTGCTAGTTTTCTACCCATGTAAACGATGTGAGCGTTAGCCCTAATATAATGGCATTGGGCCCACTCAAGGACAGAGAAAAAGTCTGACCAGGGTGGGAATATACTTCAGGGTGGATATACTTCAGTTCTGCCACGAAGGTTTTTCTCAGAAACCAATTAGTTATGGTAATACGACTGAGTGGAGTCCAATTCGGTCAGTAATCATACTAGTGATAACAAAGTCGGACAGCGGGAGTCCCATTTGTTTATCACGAGCATGATTACAGACCAAATTGGGCGACGCCAGGAACCCATGACCCGGAGCCTACAGCTCCCATACTGGACCTATGTAACGGCATCTTTACAGACCGATCTATTTTTAGACTATCTTTTCCGGAAAAACACAAAGGCAGTTCCGGTTCGGTGACCCTATGACGTCAGCTTAATTTCTTGTAATTGGTCATCGAGCTCCTGTGGGCGTCTCATTAGCGGGAAATTCAATAAATCGGTCTGTGAAAACGCCGTGACACGAACACAGTAGAGTTGTAGGCTCCGGGTCATGGGTTCCTGGGGACGCGAAGTCCTCTTACCAGTTAATCATAAAAATTACAATTTCCGAGAAAACAAGAAGAGCCTAGTTATGAAAGAAAAGGAAAATTTGCATGAAAAGATTGACAAAGGAGGTGCAAATTGTTTAACGTCGCTCTGAAAGAACGAAAGAAAGAAAGAAAGAAAGAAAGCCCCAATTTAGGAGTCTGTACACTGTTTCTATGGTGATGGAAATAAAGGTTGTAATTGGTTGATTTAAACTACTCATTTGAATATGATTGGCTTATTGAACGGTCCGATAACAACTTGGCAAGTGAATTTCCATTCGTACGCGCCTCAGTCAATGAAGGAAGAAGCCAATTTTACAGTTATATGCTTAGTTAGCTGCCCTTTAAATGAAAGTGAGGTCGGAGTTGACCTTGTTATGATACAGACCTCTCTGCTTTTCTTATGCTAATGTTTTGTTCTCCTGATAATTAGTTGGAATTTAACTCTAAGTAACTCTAGCCTCACTTTCATTCATAGGCCAGGTAACTAAGCAAACAACTGTAAAATGGTCTATTAATGCTAGAAAATGGCGTAATAGTGGAACAATAAATCCCTTATTGAAATGTTTAATATATAACAAGTGCGAATATTTTGCTCGTTGCTCCTAGTTTTCCTCACCCCAAGCAACTCGCAAAATAAACGCGCGTATTATACGTTCGACCATTCAATTAGATGTATGTATACCACGTCAGAAACCCCGCGAGGAATGATAACAATTATGTGCAAATAAAAGCAATCTTTTAACATAGAAAAAAAGTCTGCCTAAGAGGCACATTTACCGCGGTACAAACATCTCCGGATCACAGAAACCCCTGTGCCGGTGATGGATCATTTAAGCAGCCAACATATGAATACTCCACACTTTAGCCGGGGGTCTTGCCGCAGGAGCCCAATAAAAGAATTCCACATGTTACAGAATGCAAAATAAATTATAAATGTAAATCACGTCTTGCCTCAACCAGAAGAAATTGAAAGGATTCATCAAGGCTATATTAAAGCCATATTAATGTTTCAGACAATCAGTGGACTCACCCCAGCGTACCTCCAAAATTATTCAGTACCCGCAGTACGCAGTACAACTTAAGAAACGAAGAGGCTAAACTTGAGTTGTCTTCGCCGCGCACAAATTATGGCAAGCGTGCTTTTTTTTATAGCGGAGCACTGTTATGGAATTCTCGGTTTTCACATGACGTCACGACCGCCATGTTGGTGCCCTAAACAAAGAAAAGGCGGCCATGCTGGCGCCCCGACCAAATCCTCCGGGAATTTAACTCTATTATTATGCAAACGCTTCGTTTTGTTTCATTGAAAAACATGGCTGTTGATCACGTGAGTGAAAACCAGCAATAGTTTGCCCATCATTTTGTGAAGATCAGGCTCCCTAGGATATTTTGGACTGAAGTTGACCAAATATACAGAAGGTGTCGGTCGGGCTCCCACATGGCAAGAAAAACCAAAGTGCTTTTCGGGTTAGCGATTGAAAAATCAAATATTGAAGCAAATCTGATGGAAATCTGTTTTCTTGGCTCAGAAACTGATTTTGTCCGGACACAAATCAGAAACAGGGGCAACGATTTGTCAGACGCAGATCGGATACTGGGGCGACATGTTCAGCATATAATTTAAACTCAACTCAGCTGCCTTTCATACTATCGTAGGCGGGGGCAGATGTAGTCACGTTGAAAACTATTACTAGTATAATAAGTCAATTGATATCAATGTATAACAACTAAAACTAATCCTAACCTGACCCTAGTTTTTCACTAGGCTTAATTTAGGCTCCAAAAAATGTTTCTCAATCTGAGTGCATATTAAACCTATAAATTGAGGATCACCAATTTAACCTACTATAGGTAAAAACGGATTCAACCTGAAAACGGATTTTACCGGAAACAAATACACTTAAAATAGTCTTCGTTGTCATCGTTCTCCCTTTTAAATTACACCCAATTGACCCGTTGCACTTGACTACGAGTATGGTTTCCAGCACTCAACCCTTATCTTTAGAAGCTGTCCCTTTTTAACAACGATTACATTCTTTTTTTTCGCAGCATCCAAAATATACTTCAAGTAATTTTAATGCTTTAAGCCCGTTTGTAATGTGTGTTTAATGCCTCGGTTGCAGTATATTGTGTTGGGGAAATATATGAACCAGCGCAAACTGAATAATATCCATATGAGACTTGGTCCTCGGGTTAAAGCCTGGTTTTCAATAGCGACGTAAGGACAAGGGCAAGCATAAATGCAAGCACCAGAGTGCTTATTTCACCGTGTAAACGGGCCTGACGCAAGTATTGCGCTCGCTTGCGTTGTGTGAAAACGGGACGCAACGCAAGCACAACAAGCTGTGAGTTTCGTCCAACTAGACGTTCCGTAAGCGTAGACTGGGTTGTCTGTGATACGTGTTACACAAAAACACTTAGTTGGGTGGTATTGAAGGCACTGACTGGATTTTCCAAGAGTAATGTTGGTTGGGCCCAGGCGGTGTCCGTACTGGGATTGCTTTGCGTCATGGGAATAATTCAAAATCGCTTCATTTGTATGCGGTCGAGTGAACATCTCCTGTGCGAGGGTAAGCGAAGTGGACGTGAACGTGAATGCGTAATGGGGATTAAAAATCTGTGGCAGTTTCTAAAAAAGTACGGCAAGCAAGTTCAGTTCCGTGACTTTTTTGGTAAAACAGCAGCTATCGATGCCCCCTGTTGGCTGCATAAGGCTTTATATGTGTCAATGTCTCAATGGAAATCGAGAAAGGTGAAATTTCACTGACGATTCATGACTTTTCTGGCCTTTATGTTTCCATCATAGGGCTTGTACGTTCTTATTGTCCACTTAGGTGCGGAGATATTTTTCGAGCACACTTACGTGTAGTCAAAGGAAATGGAATAACACCATTTGTTGTTTTCGATGGCTTACCTTTGCCGGCTAAGGCAAGTGAAGATGAAAGAAGGCAAAGGTGAGAAAAACATTCGATATAAATTTGTAGTAATTCCTTACAGCTTTTGACAAGCTAACCGTAACTATACTAAGCTAGAAATTTACCTCACTTCTCTCGTAAACAGAGACAGAGAGAATCTGCAAAGTAAAGCAGAGGACCGAAACATCTCGGTGGAAGATGCTACGAAACTATGCAGCCAAGCATTGTAGACATTTACAACCACTGAAGATGATAAAGGTGTACATGGCCAGGAAAGAGGCTCTGCAGAGTCCGCTTCAGAATTTCATGGTATGTTTCATTCCTAGTCTTTAGCAAATTTCTGATATTGTAAATGGGACAACCATGTGAACACTATACTTCACTGGAAACATGTGGCCCTTTCAAGCATGTTAGTTACTCATTCCTAAAAGTAGTAAAAGCTACAATCTCATCAGTAATAGAAAAAATCAATGAAACAAGCTTTTTTCAAAAGAGAAAGGTTTTTTTCTGCTAATTATTTCATACTCTTCAAATGGATCCTGGTTGTAGAACATATTTATCCCAGTCGATTACACTTTTTTAATGGGAATGTTCTTAAATTTGGTTGAGTGCAAGTGTGTTCTTATTTCATACAGTACATGTTTTAGAATTTTTGGTCCAATCTTGGCCTCAGCGTTCTCATAAAGAAAAGGAGTGTATTCCTAATGACCAATTAATTTCCTTTTAGTTGATGGAAACTGGTGTCAAGCGATGACATGTGAAATCATCCAGATTGATCGGTTTTTTTCATTTTCCTGGAGAATTCCTTGTTTTCCAGTGATGGAAATAGAATTTGTCAAGGTCTGCTTTAAAAAAGGCTCAGATATCCTCGATGGTGTTGTTCAAAAAGGTGCAGCTGGTGATATTCAGCGAGGGGCATACAAGTGCAACTCTCACTGTCAGATACAAGTGGGAGGCAACCTTATACTGTCTTGTGGACCCTCATCCCTGTGCAGAAGGCGGACTATGCAGCACCTCCAGTTTCTGAGACAACTGTCGCTGACAGCGACACGTCAGACAATAACATTGACTCTGATGAGCCAAATGACATTGTGACAACTCACTGCTTGCCTTTTAAAGTTATGGGAACATGTTATTCCAAAGCAAGGCAAGACAGTTTACAGGAAACTTTTGAATATCTTAATGAACATAACAGACCTGTTTACGCTAGACTTCAAGCACAACCGGAGAATACAAATGACAAATCTGCTATTGCTGTATATTTAATGTCATCATCAGATTATGAAAAAGTATGCTACATAGCCAGTGAACTAACTCGGTATTTACATCCATTGCTCAAGGATCCATCACTTCTGGTATCCTTTAAAAAAATTCGTTTCGTAGTTTTCATGGTGGCTACTTGTTTATGACGACCTTAAAAGTGGCCTGCATGGCTTCATTACATTGGTTTACTATGGCCTCAAACTGTCAATAATAATTTATGGCCTGAAAGCTTTCTTGATCATAGTATCTAAATTGGTTGAACATGGTGCAGAATTTAAATTAAACATGACTGTTTAGTCAACATAACATAGAATATAAATATTTTATCTACATGGATTAAAAAGTTCTGTTATTATTACTATAACAAGGTTGATAAATTTTTCAGTGTTCCTCTTGCATCTGAGGAGGAGGCAACTATACTGGTGCCCTAAGAAATTGAGCTCTGGCCGTCAACTCTCCTCTCTGTGGCATGGCGGCTCTATTTGCCACAATCATTCCACTCTCGTTTCCCCGATGACTTTTTTGGTTCATTTCCTTCATTTCCTTCTTGGAATAAACTTTTTCTCGACATTCCTTCCGTCGATGAACGTTGACTTGCAGGCTTGCCTGGCGTGTTGCCACCTACAACAATAGGCCTTTTAGAGGCCATATTTGCTTATAAATCCACTAAGCAAAAACGGCTATATCTGGCGAAGCTTTTAAGAGCGTTTGAGAGCGTTTATCTCTAGCTGTAGAGGAAAGATAAAAGAAGCCATTTAGACCATTTTTAATGTTTAAACTAACAGAAATAGCGACTTCTAGGGCCTACAAAAATGGTCTCATATTACAGAGAAAAATCAGCAAGGCTACGCTGCCGTGTAAAAAAAAAAATCAGTGTTTATCGATTTTAGCCAAAACCCATTGCATACCAAAGAACGAGTGTTTACCTAGTTATTTTAATAAGAAAATATACAATGAACGGGCTAAATGGCAAAGGAAACGGATGCAATAACTCACCGCTTCACAGCTCTCCCGCCGCCATCTTGGAAAATACCAATACCAAAATGCAACGCGATCTCATTGCGCACTCCGCCTGGGTTGGGCCAATCCGAAAATAAAAATGGAAAAAGCCTAGGGATCCAATAGTTACTCCTGGTAACTCCTACAACGGAAGAAGCGGGCTAGGGGATCGAGCTCAAATACGACATATTTCTCGTCATCCCCAGGGCTGCTCAGTCCGGAAACGAAACACAATTTATTTTTTAAATTTCTTCTTGTTTGAAAATAATTGTTAGATAAATTAAATTTTATGAAGAATATGAAAGTTCACATAAATGTGCAGTAGATAAGCTTAAAGAAATGGGTAAGACTAATTTGCCGAACTTCAGACCGCGGACCAGTCCGTATCCACAGTAACAACCGCGGCTGCAGCCTGGGACTGAATACAAGGTCCCTCTTGAGATTTGCAAATGTTGCATGGCGTGTTCAAACCGTTTTCCCACTCCAGCAATCAACACCGCTCAACATCGCTCAACATCGTTCAAGAAAATCGAACAGATGTTGAAACAAATGTTGAAGCCATGTGCCCGGGCCTTAAGGCATTTGTTGAGTTTCACAACCATCTCCATGCACGAGGGGATCGACGCGCATATTAATAGTAATGAATACAACTACCAGAATTCAGTTTGTTTTTCTTTTCTTATTTGAATTTTGTATTCCCAGGGGGGTAAAATTTACAATGATTCTAATTAGCATGATAAAAGCAAAACAAGAAGGATTCTGGAACTTGTAGTCAAATAGCATCATTATGCAAATGTCCTATTAGCGCCTTTCTCTAATAGGTGTCAGGTAAAAGGTCGTAAAATGCTTCCTAAATGGTATTAAAATGACAATCTTTTCTGGATGACATTTTCCATTCTACCGTCTTCCTCTCGGTTTTTATCCCTTCTTATGACAACCAAATGTTGGCCACTGTTGGAACGTTTAGACGGGGGGATTTATGTGTTCTCCCATCGTCAAAATTTCTTTGATTCCATTTTTCTTTTACGATAGGAAGAGCTCGATCCACAGGAGATTGCGAAGATGAAGAAGGAAATTCTATCAAAATACGATGTAAACTATGATGGAAGACTAGATTTGGAGGAGGTACATCTTACGTAATTACTTCAAATTTAAATTTTATTGCTAAGTGTCATTGTCAAAGACCCGTATGATTTGTGTCGTTGCAGCAACTCGATGCCACTTTTTTCTCCTGTGAAGTTGCAATTAAAACAAATCGGTCTTGTGAGCCAAATGTGATTTTAGCACGATTTTACACTGCGATTTGTCGCCGCGTAAATTTAAAATTGCACAAAACTTGATGCAACTTTACTGCGACAAAAAAGTGCATTTTGAGGAGCACAGTTTTTAAAGATGTCATACTTCTTCATCATCATCATCATCGTTATTATCATCACCATCAGCTTCGTTAACTTCGACCTCACGAAAGTTCGATTGTGTTAAGGACGGTGCCTACTAATTCAAAGGTATTTTTGCCCCGATTTATGATTATGCAGGAAAGGTAGATGTTAACAAGTGTTATTGAAATCCAACAAGAAAATTGGGGGTAACCACGTATTTTTCAAAGATAACTCGTGAACAATATTTGTAAAAAGCTCTAAAATATTAAGCAATGTGTGGCGTTCTTTTTCAAATTGAAGCTTAATTATCTCTAAAGAATGCATGGTTAGCCCCAATTTTCTTTTTGGATACCAGGAGTAATTACAAAGATATAATACTTTCTCTGCATAGTTTTAAACCGCGCAAAAATATCTCTGCATTAGTAAGCATCACCGATAGGAAGTCCGAGTATCTGGAGTTTTGCAGAACGTATGCGCAATAACAATAGTAGGCACCGTCCTTAACCTATTTTTTGTCCGTCAGTGAATTGCTTCCCCATTACGTATAGACTTCTGACTCCACTCAAATCCAAATAATCTACCTAATGTAAATCCGAAAACCGAGTGGCTTGTAGTTCCTGCTTGTCCGCAACCTCTGTAGGTAGTTCTACATCAAGATTTACTCTTGAATAATTTGTTTCCACAGCTGACTAAGATCCTACCCACTGAAGAAAACTTTTTGGTCCAGTTTCAACATCACGTGAACTTGACAAGCGTGGAGTTTTTCAAGGTAGGAGCGAAAATACCGAAACAATCCTCACATACTTTTCTCAAGCTCACCGGCTCATCTTTTAAACAAAAATACAACTTTTTAGAATAAAGATCTCTATTGGAAATGCAAGTTGGATTGGGAAACCTGTACCTACCACTTGATGCAAAATTTCACTTCAAGGCTCAGATCCAAATAGAGTGAGACGTAAACTTTCAGAAAACCAGTCGAGTTGCTTTTTTGTTGTTGTTTTTCTTCTTCGTAGTCACAAATGTGCATACTCCACGAATATTGAATTAAGCTCCGATCGGATAATCAAATTTTAATGTGCCCTTCAGTATTTCCAAACTCCCTTACGGCTATTAGAACACCTACAATTACCCCAGCTCTCTGGCATTTTGAAAACGCTTTTAACCACTCGGCGTGACCGTGACGTAGTTCTCATTTTGCGATCAGAGCACAGTATTAAACGTCTCATCTGAAAGTATTTGATAAAGTGGACGGATGATTTTTCTTAGACAAAAGCATGCTTTAGAGATAAGGAGATTTTCTACCTTATTTCTAGATCTTGGTTCATTCTTGTGTGTTCCACTATGAACTTCATTGCATAGAACAAATACTCCAATTGACCTGTTTCTTAAAAATATTGAAGATCCGTTACCAGGATTCATGTTAAGAAAAAAGTAAAATCGTTCTCTGGTAAAAAGTTTTGAAAAAACTATGAGCTTTCGACAGACTGAACTGCTGCTCGTTATATTTAAATTTCTTTCGCTTTTAGGCTTCACACATTTTTATCCGTTGAAGGCAGCAGTTCAGTCTGTCGAAAGCTCATAGTTTTTTCAAAACTTTTTACCAGAGAACGATTTTACTTTTTTCTTGACCTGTTTCTTGCGAACCAGTTTGTTCAGTGATTCCAAATTAAACATTTTTCAATCGAACCAGTGTGTTCAAGGAGCCATCGTGCCAAGCATTTGTCAATCGAACCAGTGTGTTCATTTGGCCATTGAGTAAACACTCGCTATAAGGAAGCACTGTTTGGGAATTTCAACGCCATTCTTCCCTATGTAGAAATCAAAAACGTGAAAAGAACATTTGGAAGAAGCCTTTAACAACCAAATACAAAAAAAATCAATTAAAAAAGAAAATGCCGCGGTTGTGTGATAATTTTCCCGCTACAAGTTCGCCTTCAGGTATTCTCGCGCGAAGAGGGCACACCTTGGCCATGCGCCACGAAGACAATCAATTGTAAATGCCGTTGTTTACAGTGTATTCAACGTATTTTGCGTGATTTCGAGGACGGCGGCTGCATTTAAAGTTTGATGTAAAGAAGCAAAAATTTCTTTTGTAGCTCATTCTTGGAATGGATGAGGCATGCAATTGATGGAAGAGGGTTAGATGGAAGTTACAGGCCGCGAACGGTAGTGATTTTACAATCATTTAAATATAGAACAAGACGCCTGGGGGCCTATACACGGATGTACTATTCGAGATGTACTGATTGTGTGAAATGGAATGATGTAACAGTTTCATTTTTAAGGTTAATTCTTGAAATTGACATTGTCATCAGACAAGCGATATAACAACCAAAAACTTTGAGCGGACGAAGACAATAATAATTATTGTTTATGGCAGCAAGATAGTAAACACGAACTCACTCAAGATAAGTGTGGCCATTCTAAAGAGTTTGTTTAATTCTAGCTGTCTTAGCAGTCAAATCGTCTGTTAGACCCCTCGGGTCTTAAAGGGTTAACAAATGTTTTTACAATAAATAAATTCTAGTTAAATTACAGATTTATCTTTATGGTAATCTCTCGCCATTTTCCAAAGTTTACCCGTAGTTTTAGTTCACTGTAACTGGACAATTTATTTTGACTGTTTGTGCATCCCACGGATACGCCGTTCCAGGCGTCTTGTTCTTAATAATTTCTTTTTAACTTTTAAGGTCTGGAACCATTACGACCAGGATAATTCAGGATACATAGAAAGCGATGAACTTCGGGTAAGAATTTGTTTCTAGCTAGGTTTTATTGCCTGCAGTGCTCGGTTTTGTCGTAAAATTAGCACACTCGTAGAGATACTACCTAAATACTATTTTAATATTAGGCGATAATTAAGTTGTACACAAAAGGTTTATAAATAAACTGGCTCTAAGGGGTCTCATATATAACCTAGCACTTCACATTACACTGTAATCAGTTAGGTCTCCTATATAGCTCAGTGGTAAAGCATCCGAACTTGTATTCGGAAGGTCGTAGGTGTTTGACTCCTGCAACGGAGCACTTGGATTTTCCCAGAGTCTCCCGGAGTCAATATCGATAAAATAAATCTCTTCATGACATAAATGAACCAGGTGTTCTGCGACTGGTGGATCGGTGGCTCACGTGGATCAGCTGGATCGATTTAAATCCCTAGCCCCTAACTGTAACCTCTGTTTTTGCATTTTTAAGACTTCGCAGCCTTGGTAGAGGCTCTGACCCAGTAGTTTTCCTGATTTCCACGAGATAAGCACCACCTGTTGCTGATTATTATTTATTTCGTTTTTCTCCCCACAGGGTTTTCTGGCAGACCTGCACAGTCGCGAAGGGAAAAAATTGACTCCAGATTGGATTGACGAAAACGCCATTGTCATGGTATGTTCATGGTATGAACGACTAGACAGAGATTTATTCTTAAAGGGATAGTGTCACGTAATTTTAGTCAAACCTCAAAACACTAAAAGACATATTTTCATCAATGAAGACCAAAAAATAATGCTGTAGTTTTATTGCAATGAACCATTGAAGTACGTCAAAGCTTGTTTGCAGCCACGGCTTGAGAGGATGGAAATGGATTGAAGCTTGAAAAGACTCACCAGTTTTTTCAAGTTTGGAGACGGGTATCTTAAGACAGTCGCCAAAAATTAAATACGAATAGCTCTTTCTGCCATAAATATATTTCATATCTTTCCAGTGGGTCTTCAGGAATTAATGTCGTACGTGTGAGCCTAGAACTGATTTAAATTTTTACCCCGTTTTGACCTTAAAGCAGCAAGTGTAGCATGAGAGTGCTCCTTAAAGCTTTGAGAGCGAAAGAGACTCCCTTGTAAGCGATGAGATTAAAATTTTCTTGCGTGAAGTCAGTCACTTTGCTCTTAGCTACTCTCATGCAGCTATTTAGAGTATACTTCAAACGTTTGTTTTACACGAAATTGTAGTGGCCGTTCATTATTAATATCATCTTGAATTGAAGTACCGGCGTTTTTCTGTGACAAGAGGCTTGTTATGAAAGGATGAGTTTTTAAGACCCAGCCGCTGGTCCGAACTCACGACTGATTGTGAGCTCTTCAACTGCAAACCGAATCAGTATGAACCAATGACGAGTTTACGTAGAATTAGAGACATTAGCTTCCACAAACACCTCTCTCTTGAATAACAACTGGTATTCAATTCTCAACCTCGGATAATGCATTTCGCGTGCTCTGATTGGTTCACTCAATCTCGGTTATCAGCTCATATACCTTAGTTTGTTACTTTATATGGTAAATGATTGCGCTTAGCGTTGCAAAGCCAATTTTTTTTTTTTCCGCCGGAAAGCGAAATTTCTCTCCGAATAAAGCCAAAAAAGAAAAAAAAATTGCGGCAAGTTTGGATCAATTCCGACGTTTAGAAGTATGCGAGAAGGCAAGAAATGTTTTTGTGATGAGCCTACGTATGTCTGACCTCAAGGTATTACACATTATCGCATCTTCATCAAGGTTTTTCGATTTCGCTCGGATTTTCACGCTTTTTTCACTCGTATATCGTACTTCGAAGGTTTTGGAGTTTAAGGAATTTAATAAAACAATTATTCGATTCACGCTTGTTGGATATGAGACTAGTTAGCCTCGTTGGCTATTTACCATCTCATATCCAACGCGCGCTCATGGAATAATTGTTAAATAGATGAGTTCACGCTCTTGAGTGCATCATAGGTAATCAGGGTAACATGCCGAGAAATTCAAAGGTTTGTATCAAAATTCAAACCAGAATATACTGTACATGACCCTACATTATAGACTTTCGCCTTCATAAACCAAACAAATAAGTTCAAGTTCACACTGACTAGATGAACTGGACTTGGTATGTATTCTTTGGAAATCCTTAACATTGCTTTTTTTGTCTCCATACATTCTCTGTAATTTTGTGCCTTTGGAATTACAGGAAATGCATGGCAGAAACTTTGCTTAATAAAATAATTTCTACAATAGCTTTCTTCCCCAACTTTATTCTGCCGCACCTTTGAGCGCATAACTTTTGTTTTGGAAAATTAAATACTTGAATACTTTTCATCGTTTTGAACTTCCATGCAACCTTCGAATTTCTCTCCATCTTGCCCTGATTACCCTAGTCCTGTTCCAGGACTCCCTCTTACCCCGCCCTGAAGATGGGCCTGGAATCCAGGCGGGAAAAGAGAGAGTCCTGTAATACTTGCAGGCGCATGCTCGGAATGAGCCAATCATATTGCATTAAATGCCAGACTGAATATGTAAATAAAGCGAACCTTGAAACTCCGACAAAAAATCGTATATGAAAATTACTGTGTGATTCGCAGTGTCAGGAAAGAGAACATCTAAATTATGCCTCGTCGTGACCAAACGAGGAGAAAAAACCCCGATCGCAGTGATGTTGGAAATTTATTGCCCAATAAATATAACGACTGAGAGAAGATCGGAATAAATCGATGCAAACTGGGGCCTGAACTAGTAAATATAGCATAGGATTTCACTAAGCGACAAAACAACTCGGAGTCAGAATTTCATAATTTTATTATCTGCAGTACTTTACCTCTAACAATGAGTTTCAGAAGGAAAGTGCTTTTAAGTAGCAACAAAAAAAGCAAGGTGACACACGCTCTTAAGTAGCATTTTTCAATCTTATTAATTAATATTCACGAACACATTTTGACCAGAAAAAAAATCGTGGCAATTAACGTCCAAATAATCAATGTTTGACTGTGCATATATATGTATAAATTTAATAGGAACATTATTGCTTCATCATTGCGTTATCAACACAAACTGGTATGCAAAGAAGCAAATAGTCCATGTTGTAATTCAATTTCGTCTAACTTTGTCAGGAATAATGCTCAGTTTTTCTGTCATGCAAACGTCTTTTAGTTTTTCAGATATAAAAATCATTGCAGTCTCAACAGGCAGCTCTACATAAAACCTTAGTTTGGGCACGGTCCTAAGTCTTTCATTGTAAGGAAAGAAAGATTTAAATGTGACAAGTGCTTTGAAAAATTATTCTAAGGAAAAATTAATAGTCTGAGTAAATTACTCTACTCTAATTACTCAAAAAAAAAAAACAGTTTGTCACCGGTGTTTGTGTATTATTCCTGATAAAACTGAGAGTATTTACGACATTTTTTACTTGACTGTTTTATATTGAGTATCCAAACAATGTGTCCCCGATTTTGAAAAAAAAAATGGTAGGCCTAAACTCCTGAAACAATCACAGTTTCAACAATTACTGTGCAACTCAAATATGTGTTCACTGGATCAGTGCAATTATCACATAACTAGATCGACAGAAGTAATGAACAATAAACAAGAGTTCTAGCAGGAGATTTATTAGTCTTCGTTGAGCGATTCACATCCACGACCTACATACAGTATATTTGAAACTTTCAAGGAGTCTCGGGAGAGCAATTAAATCAAAATTTGATATTTTTCTGCGCCAACATCATGCAGCTGTTCAGTTGGGTTTCAGGCACGAAATTCCATACTTTCGTATGTCATCCATCTGATCTTCCACGATTGGGACTCACGATAAGAAGGACTGATTTACAATGAACATCGGACTCGGATCGAAGAAAATCGCAATCATATTAAAGGGGCTAGGTCACGCAATTTTAGGCAATTTCAGCACTGATCGAATGGTCGTAGAATTAACTAAAATATCAAAATAACTGTTCAAAACTATAGAAGAACTGCAACAAAACACCGGGAAGCCAAGTAGGGACATGGATGGACAAAACTGGAGAGGATTGAAATGGATTGATTTCGGTAAATTTGAAAAACGTCGGCCCACCTTTTTTCAAATCTATATCAGTTTATATCAAAATGTCATTTACACAGCTGGAAAATCATTCTCAGTAGTTATGTGGCCGTGATTTTGCAAATGAAAGACTCTTGCTCTGCCAATTTGACGTTTAGAGCTCATAATTAACAAAATTGAACAAAACTACCTAAAATAGCGTGGCCTAGCCCCTTTAAAGGAACAACCATGTAGCAAACAGACTTGCCAAATCCTGTTGCAGGTTTAACAAAACCATCATTACCGGTAACGACTGCATGAATAGCTTGCAGTTGTTCCGCCTTAGTCACAAAGTGGCATTTCTTAAAGGCGAGATCAATTGCCTCCAAAAACTTGGCGTTATAATTTCCTTTCACATTATCCCCATGTATCCAGTGTAAAAGCACTCGGAATAAACTATGCCCAAATAAGGAATCTTTTTCCAAATATGGCTTTTCCCCCAGTTTTGGGGGAAAAAATGGCGTCATTTCGAGAAAGCGCCTGCAAGTAATACAAGACTGTCTCTTTTCCCGCCTGGGATCCAGGCCCATTTTCAGGACGGGGTAAGAGGGAGTCCCGGAACAGGACTATGATTACCCATGATGCACTCAATAGCGTGAATTTGTCTATTCTTTTTTTTGTTTTCATGATACCTAGTTGGACCTTTTTGACAAAAACAAGGATGGAAAGCTGTCGTTGTCAGAGATGTCAAAGTAAGTATATTATACAAAAATTTGGTTTTATCAACGGAGTTGATAATGCAAATTGGCCACCGAACAGAGATTCTTAAAGCTGACGTTTCGAGCGTTAGCCCTTCGTCAGAGCGAATCGAGGAATTGTGGGTTACGTGTAGGTTCTATAGTAGAGTAGGAGCTACGCTATTGGTGGTAACATGGCAACGTGAAAAATAGGAATATATTAGTTAAATGAAAAGCGTTCGTTAACTGATACCGTGAGGTTTAAGGGTGCCGATTTGAAAGATGAATTTTTGTTCCAGATTCTTGCGGCTTTCCGTCGTACCTAGATGTAGGGGAAGACCGCAGATAGCCATGTGTTTTTTGGAGTGGTTAGGCAGATTAAAATGACGAGCGACTGGCCTAGATGCATCCTTGTCATTCTTCTCAACATCGCGAGGGTATTCGCGGAATCGCTCACCTAGTCGTCTACCTGTCTCGCCAATGTATAATTTATTGCATAACTTACAGGTTTTGCAATAAATGACATTTGCGGAGGTACATGTGAAACGATCGGTGATCTTAACAGATCGGTTAGGACCCGATATCTTCCTAGTGTTAACAATGAAAAGATAAGTTTTGCATCGTGAGCGCGCACATTTGAAAGTGCCGGGTTGCTCGTTAGTTTTGAGCGCGCTTCTAACTAAAAAGTTGCTTACGTTTTTGTCGCGTTTGAATGAAATAAGTGGAGGTTGCGAAAAGATTCTACCAGTCTCGGGATCATTTTGGAGTAATTTAAAATTACTAAGAATGATGCTTTTGACTGCGTGATTAAGAGGATGGAAAGTGAGGGTGAATGGAATTCTGTCATTCTTATCTTTTTATGACGTTTGTAGTGCTGACTGTCGATCAAATAAGTGTTTCTCTTACAGCCCCTTCCCGGCATTCACTATTAGCAAATCGAACTCTATTTTTAAGCTCAAATGTCTTTCGCTTGTTCGCACCTAACGTGTCACAATAGACTTTTGCTAGCGAGCCGCCATGTTGGAATCAGGTGAGAGTCAGGCATATTAACTATTCAGTTTGCAGGGGTTTCAGGAGGTCGGGAGAGTTCACTGCGTATAAGCCAACGGTGATTTTTATTTAATGAAGCTTATTGCCCTCCAGGGCTTCATTGAAATCCGCCCGCGTATATATAGTAAAGTGATATGTTATTACATTTATAGTTTATTTACACATAAATTTTCGATTTGTAAAGAACTACAATCTTGGAAAAAAAGGGTTGAGAATATTAAAAACAGGGTTATTTCGCGCTCTACGTCCTCAATATCGCACATTATTAGCGATCCCCCTCCCCCCTACAACCAATGTTGATAAGCCCAGGTTCGACATGCTTTTTTTGGTCTAGCAACATTGATCAAGGGGGGGTGGGGGCAAAAAGAGAGCTTACTTATTTTTCATACTTGTGATCGGAGTTTCGTCCAAAAGCAGAGTTTCTCAACAATTTTGTCCAAGATTGTGGGCCCGCACGGAATTATTGGGAACTAATGATCTACGCAAATTAGTGTTCTAAGGAGAGAAATTGTGTTTCCTGTGATTTGGCTGGCGTCCGGCCCTGTAAAAATCTTAACTCTCAATTTATATTTTGATTTTTCCCTAGCTAAGATTTTAAAGTTACTGATAGTCATTTAGTTTAATAGTTTAGTTAATTAATTGATTAATATATATTTCACACTCCTGAAATTAATGTGTTATTGACTATTCGTTTCTCCTTGCAGAATCCTTCCCCTAGAAGAAAACTTTTTGGCACAGTTTAAAGTGGTAATACCTCATTATGCACTTATTTTTGTCCTTTGTTTTTTTCTTTAATTTCCAGTGAGTCAATCAACCTAGAGAATGAATGGGTCTTTTCTGTCATTAAATGTTGTAGTTTTAGGTTCCAAGCTGCATTTCTTTTTGTAGTCACAATCCCCGAGAGGGTCGGCAGGCCTACCACATGCCAGCTCAACAAACGCACTACATCACTCAGTGTCCAACACTTCAAAGTGGGGTCCCTATTTGTCTGTGTGCCCTGTGGAGTAGCCACACAAGCAATACTTAAGCTGCTCGCGTTAGCTCATGAATCAAAATGGGTGACCGGAGATAAAAAACCTCCACCGCTGATTTCACAGACTTTTCTCCTAATTTTTATTTAGATGGAATATAAATATACATCTCCTACTCACAAAACTACGAAAATTTGTTGGCCTGTAGTTCCACGCGCGCGCAGACTCGGATGCGTAAATGCTGGCCCCATTTGGGAAATTCATTCTTTTATGTCTCTACTCGGACAGTAAATTGTTTTTAATTTTTGTATGTTAACTTTTATTCTTTAAAGATTAAGAAAATTCTGTGGGTGAAAAGGAAATTAGAGGCATTTAACAAAAAAATGATTTTTCTCAAGAGAGTATGATGGTAAGAGAGGTAATCCCTCATATCGGCCCTATTCCCATCGTAATCCCTCTTAAGTTAATTTTAGATCTCCTGCGAGATCCGGTATTCCCACGAGGGTTAACTGATAGCCAATCATATGTCGCCATTTTCATTGCGTGGGAATTCGCTCAGCTGTCAACATTGGTAACATATGGCGGCATATGATTGGCTATCAGTGAACCCTCGTGAGAATACCGGATCTCGCAGGAGATCTAAAAATAACTTAAGAGGGATTACGATGGGAGTAGGACCAATATAAGGGATTACGTCGCTTACCTTCATAATCTCTTGTTTTCCTGTAAAACTGGCTCAACGGATTTTTTAAATATTAACTATTTTAGAGATTATTTCTAACATTATCAGGTAATGCTGTACGGGAAGATTTCACCATCCCGTCTTTTCAACGCTGAAAAAAATGTAATATGAATAAATCTATGATGGGCATTGAAAACCTTAGCCAAATTTCGTCCTGATATGATTATTTACCCTAACTACATCTAATAACAGAATAAATTTTGTTGTGCGAAAAAAAGGACCGTTTTTTAGCCTCCTTAATGCCCCACAAAGTTGATAATCCGTCAAGAAGATTAAAAGGTCTGGTCATTTATACGTAACAGATGTATTTACAAAAGCACACGAGATAAACAAATGATCCCACGCACGGTTGACTATAAGTACGGTGCTCAACTGAATAGCAGTTTAGTGTTGCAGGACGCGACCTACAGACTTTGTATTTCTCCCAGAGGACACGGCTAAAGCAGAATTTTCTTTTCAGGCACTGGTATTTTAATGCCCTGTCATATTAACGAGGATGGTGTAACTTTTACTTGTAGGAAAAACTCACCGAGGAAGAATTCAACCAGATATGGACCAAATATGACGAGGTAACTTAAAATACCTTTTTCCATTTTTCAAGCTATCTTGCATGTCACGAAATGTTGGGCGCTCATTTCCAATCAGTGTATTATTTGCTGGATGCAGTTACATTTGCATTTTTTAAATTTAATTTTCACTGTTGACACTAGCTGTCTTTTGTATTTCTTATTTCTGAACTTTTCCATTGCACTTGAAAAAGGCTGGTTTAACATGGAAATTTGGCATCGATCGCTGTAAGTTGCTTCGGCTTCTACTTATACTCCTTATTCCAAAATGGCCGGTATTATGTTATTCTTTTGTTTGCTTGCAAAGTAGCCCTCGTTGCCTCGTTCTTAAAATTCAAATTCAAAAGAATATTTAACCTTGAACCAGGCAACAAGGACTAATTTGCAAGCAAACAAAAGAATTTTAAAATGGTGGCCATTTTGGAATGAGGTGTATATATCCACTAATGGGAGGCCGCTCTGGATCCTGGAACGCACAAATTTATCAACACACAAAAAAGCCTAAATGAAACTTTACACTGCACCTGAAGAAGGATGGTTTGGCTATTCGGCTCCGATATCCACTAATGGAAGCCTGAAGTGCTCTATCTCTCTACCTCCTAGGATTTTGCAGTGAGATCTCATCCATCCATGTGCTTGGCCCCATTCCGAGGCTAGGGTGTTCCCCTCCTTACCTACAAAACGAGCCTGCATACAACTGATTCCAACTGTGAGCTCTTAAGTTCATCTTAAGCTAATATCGTCAAGTGGTAAACGTTCAGTGGCTAACGCAGATCGCTGGAGATCACGGAAGTGTGCTTAGTGCTTTCAAAATTCCCAAAGAGCACCATAATTCGATTGACTCCACAAATGAGTAGCTCCGCAATGTTTTATTTCATTTTTAGTGCGGTTTTAGCAATACAAAGAATACGGAACGAATTTACATTCATCTGAAGCGCACACAAAATTATAACACTCCGCTCTTTATGATTTTTGTCACACACGATCTCATGACGATTGCTGACGTTCATTTGATCACTATGTTATAAGAGATGGATTACGTAGAACTGCACCTACATTCTTAAATGACTACTCCCCATAGGCACTTTTCATGGCCAATTTAATGCAATCGACGAAACGACAGAACAGAACAACAAGAACAACAACTTTAAAGAGTGGCAAACCAGTTGAAAAGTGCAGCCGAGAAGTTGAACCATGGACTACCGGGATCAAACTCAACAAGTGGTCAGAACTAATCTTGACCCCGGGATCTCCGGAGCTCAAGGCAAACGCCCTGGACCGCAATGCATCCTTACTTGAAATTTGACCGCCGTTAAGTTTAGTGAAATAGTTTTTGGACAATTCTTATAACAGTTCCAGTACCGGATTAATTATTAAATTAACAGCCATTAGTGCGGGCTCTACACGAAAAGCACAGGATATCATACGTATTTGAGGGATTGTAATAATGGACAAAGATTCTTTAAAATCTATCTATTAGGATGGAAACGGATTCATCGCCGACGAAGAAATCGACGCTCTGATGCATGATTTCATTATTACAAAATTGAAGGTAAAAATGAACGATATTATTCATTGTACAGTCTTCACCCTCTTTTCATGGTTTTTCTACATACCTGAAGTAAAGCCAAAATAAAATCTGGCGTCACTATATTAAGTCATCTGTTTTCGAATTACACACCGTTTTGGGCTACTAGGCTGGAACCAGGCCGCATTTCGGCCTATCTACTAAATATCTACAACTAACAATTTATTTATTTATTTGTTTCTTTTGCCACACTGCATCCATTATAAGATGATACAAGTTTACAAGAGAAAGAGAAAATGATCAGGGGGCGAGAAAACCTTAACGACACCACGGGGCTTCTATTTATATTTATATAACATCCCAAGTTATTCTCGCATTTTGATTGGTTCTTGCCTATGATCTATTAGAGGACAGACCCACGATTGCCGTCACCATCAAAAACCAGCTTTAATTTATGCGAATAAAGTTTAATTCTTTATTATATAAAACAAATAGATTCCATGTTGCCGCGCGTCTGTTTAGTAATAGATCACAGAAGACGTCAAAATGTGATAAGAACATCAGTGACACACTCGGCTATGGCCTCGTGTGCCACTTTTTGGCTCTTACGACATTTTGACGTCATCTGTGATTCATTACTGACCAGACGCACGGCAACATGGAATCTATTTGTTAAATAAAAGTTAAAGTTATCTTAATGTACGCGTCTCAATCGTTTCCTTCAAATGGCATTCTTACTTGGGGGGGGGGAGGTAAGAGGGGTGGGGGGGTGCACTTTGTCGAAAATTTCTCTCCAGCAAACTCCAACAGCCTGCACGATGCCTTCTTGGTCACTGCTCTTGAAATTTTTAACTGAGATGTCCCACTTCCTATTTTTAGAGAGAGGTGGACTCCAAAGAAGTCGCCAATTTCAGGAGTAGCATCATGGGAGGATGCCAAGTGGACATTGACAGAGATGGAAAGATCAACAAAGAAGAACTTAAACGTTTTCTTCTGGGACAAAAATAAATGTTGAAAATAAAGACTTTTTTAATATTATTGTCCATGTCAAGCACATTGTTCTTTGTTTTATTACTGCTCTGAAAACTTTGCGATAACTGTTCAATAAATTATACTACAAGTTACTCGTGCGTATGCAAGATTTCATTTAGTTGTATAATTTCCACTGAATATAAGTTTTGGGGAATTAAACCATGGCACTTGTCTTGAGTCAGAAGGCACCGCGGTGAAGGTCGGTATTCGAAGTACATACTGAAACGGAAAATTATATCTTTGATTATGTCCTTCCCAGGACCTTGGCCTTCGCACATCAAAGCAAAGGGAAAGGTCCTGGAAACGAGGTTGGCTTGGAAGAGTCATGGTGTCGACAGAGGAACTCGAATCAAATTCTATTTCATTCTGTCCAAGATTGAAAGGCACTTCAGTAAAATAATATACAGATTTAGCCAAGTCTAAAAGCGGAGCTCCCTGGGTATTTATTCTTACTGCCTGTAGGGTTTGTGAAAATAAAATGCGAATTGTCCGAATAGGAATCATGCTAAAATTAGAAGCCACAAAAACAACTCTCTCAGTTCAAGGTCAAAAAAGACTTTTACTGATGTAGTTTATTCCACTTTATCTCTGAAAACAAGATCACTCACATTTTGATGTATTTCATTGAAACACGCCAGATTGGCTTGGTACAAGAATCGGCAAACTACGGCAATGCAACCAAGAAAGGACGAACTTCAAAGACGATCTTCTCCAACACTTAAATAACGTTTGGGTTCCTTAAACAAACTTCTGAAAACACAAGCTAGTGAGATTTCCCCCTAATTTTACGAGAACTCATTGCGAAAACGTGTTTACAACATAAGGGCAAAATTTTCTTGTCACTGTCGAGGCACAACGAAAACCAGTTAGGCAAACGGATTAAAAAAGCACTTTTTCGCTCACATTTTAGAGGAAAACAAACAAACAAATCATCTCTTTCTTTATGTCCAAAAGAGTACAGATTAATTCCAGTTGACAATAAAAATTCGATTCTCATTCCTGAACAAAGGAAGAACCGATTAAACCAACTTTTAAAAATACGCATCCACTTTAAATAACGCATCCGTAAAAATAACAAACGGTTTAGTGCCCAAAGAAAGAATTTGTTTGCTAAGTATGAGCTATTTCTGGTATTTTGTTTTGTCGTTGTCGTTCTCTTTCGCTCAGTCCTTTTGTTTCTTTTCTAGACATAGGTCCTCCAGGCATCCTGTAACCTTATCAGCGCTTCTAAAGATATGCCAAACAGATATGCAATACAGAGAAAAAAGCAGCTCTAAGCAAATTAAAAATAAACACTCAGCTTTTAAGTTTACATCCCGCCGATGCTTGACTTGAATAACTGCGTAGCCAAAAGTGTGGACCACAGATATCATGATATGTCAAACTGGATTGAAACAAGCGAAAAATGCAGAAAGAAAACATATTCCAAACCGTTTTCCACCTGAACACGAAAAGCGTTGACTGTGTAAGAACTTTCGTTTATATATAGTATGGCTGTGTACCCGCGTCGAGCCACAGAAAGCGCGCGAAAAATGAAGCCTCGCTTATGTTCAGGTGAATTAACCTGGGTTGAGCATGCAATCAAATCGAAAACCAGTACCTTGCCAGCAGTCAACTTCAAAAACACAGCTGACCTCGGTGAGCTCTAAGCTTGAGCCCGCGATATGGTCACGTGATACTGGTCAGCGGAAACCTTGTTTTGACAGGTGTCAATTAATCAAAAGATGGATGTCCAATATGAAAGATGTATGCTGTAAACTAGCATGATACTGGTCACATTGGCATACATGGACGGGGTGGACGTACGGACGGACGGACGGACGTATGTACGACGGTTGATGACGTCATGGCTATAAAACCAAGATTTCTCGCATCGATGGGTTACCATATTTTCTTAACAATGGTGCTCCGCGCGCGCGCGCTCCGCTATCAACGAAGTTTAAAGCGGTAAGAAGTCTGGATAACCATCATGAGATATTTCCACCTGAACCATTTCATGAAGTAAACTAATTTCTTACCTAGAAACAAGGTCAAAGATCAAAACAAAGAAAAGAATCAGAGACGTGAGACTTGAACCCGTACCCTTTACTTTTCACTGCGGCCGATGTACCAAGAATCCTCGGATTCTTTGGTCAGCGGGCGGTCACCTGAAGTTCAGTACCGTCGAAAAGGATGACCCGGCTAGGCGAGTCACCCTTTTTCAACGGTAGGGTCACCCTTCTAGCCAGGACACCTGATTTCCTTGTTAACACTTTGGCTCCCCAGCTGAAGGCGGGTCAACTCCAATCTCGTCCCCAGAGTCATCGCTCCATTGACCAGCGCTTAGGCAAGAGATCCAAAGAGGCCCATGTTTATTATTATTATTATTATTATTATTATTATTATTATTATTATTATTATTATTATTATTTCAACTGCCACCTTTCGTACATTTTCCATTGCTCCTTAACCGCAAAATGGCAGAGCTAATCGAGGCGGGAAGGAAAAGTAAGAGATTACAATAATAAAAGGGGTTGAGACAACAATAAAGAGAGCTGATACACGAACATCAGCACATTACATTAAAATGGCAGTAAGTAAAATAGGTAGAATAAAACAATTGTTTGATTTAAATTAACCCGAAATTTTGAAATTTAGGCTGCGTTCAATTGACCGTATTCCGGAATAGGAATACATGGAACACAAGTTGGAAATCCTTCGTTTTTGCGGAGATTCGCATTATAAATGTCAAACATTTACTAAAATGCTATTTTAAACATATTTTTATCATCCTTGCAGCTTCGAAACGTGCCAAACATACCGCCAAACATACCCATTAGGCCGGAGCTTATCCCGGTTTCTGTAGCATGAAGCGACTACTCCCCCCTGGATGGGATGCTAGTCCAACACAGGGCTCCCCCTAGCATTAACTTCGCCAGTACCCATTTATACACTTGGGTGGAGAGAGGCACCGTGAGAGTGAAGGGTCTTAGGGTCTTGCCCAAGAACACAACACAATATCCCCGGCCAGGGCCCGAGCCCGGACCACTCGATCCGGAATCGAGCGCACTAACCATGAGGCCACCGATGCTTTGGGGTGAAGGGATGGCGCAGTGGTGAGAGCACTCGCCTCTCGAGCTCACCAATGTGGCCCGGGTTCGATTCCCAGACTCGGCGTCATATGTGGGTTGAGTTTGTTGGTTCTCTACTCTGCACCGAGAGGTTTTTCTCCGGGTACTCCGGTTTTCCCCTCTCCTCAAAAACCAACATTTGATTTGATTTGCGTTGATTTGTTAATTTGAATTTACAGTGTCCCCAATTAGTGCTCCAGCGCTAGAACGACTTTAGACACTTAAATAAAGTTCCTTCCTTCTATTGATCTGAGGTTGACAAGTTTAAGCAGGTCTCTGTACTAAGTAGAGTTATGAGCGTTCAAAGGCCCGTTTCAAACGTCGAACTTTACATGTGCCGAATCTAATGCAATGAACGAAAACAAGATATTTTTCTCATTTGCATTCGATTCGCCACATGTAACGTTCGACGTTTGAAACGGGCCTAAGAGCAAACTGGTTTGTGAGTTCCAGTTTTTTAGAAAGTCCAGGTGACAGCCCGACTAGGACTAGAGCAACAGTATTCCAGATACGGCAGGATGAAGGCCTTGTAAATCTTTACCGATACTTCTGCCGGTAAAAATTTACGGATTTTAACATGAGCTCTATAAGATAACGAACTGCCTATAGACGGTTTTCACAGTGCCGTCATCAAATTCTAAAATCAAAATCACAAGGTGGTTTGAATTTTTATCTATAGGAGGTTGAAGATGACTTAGAAATAAATCTTTTAATAAATCCAGTTTCCAGTTCCATGTCGTCTTTCCTTTCGAAAATAGAGCATTTTGAATTTCCAAATTGCGGCAGGTACAAAACGCAGGTCACAGGGAACAGGGCAGAGGTCACAGATCATTGTTTTACCTATACAGAAAGTATCCTAAACATTCATAAAAGCTAACCTTAGGCCTAACATTAGCTTTTATGAATGTTTAGGATACTTTTCTTTAGGCCTAATTAGGTAGGTTACATAATGACCTGTGACCTGTGACCTGTGCCCTATGCCCTATGCCCTATGCCCTATGCCCTGTGATCTGTGACCTGCGTTTTGTACCTGCCGTGCGAATTGTCATCTTGCGTGACACCAATGATACAAAGTTATTTGGTTGAAAAAAATGTCTATGCCTATGAATCTCAGCAGTCTGAGCAATTCAAGTACATTAAGAGATGTGTTCATACACATGCATTTTATCTCATGAGCGAAAAGTAAGCGCTTTCATTGCTAAGTGAATTCCAGATGTTCGTGTTAATTTCTGGCCGCCATATTGGTGCACAACGGTGGTAGCCACTAGGTTACTTCTTTGAAGAAATGATATATGAAATGGATCATGTACTGAACTCAGTCTGCGGATATGAAATCAAGTTAAGCTATGATCATCGCAGTTAAGAACTCAATTTAGCAATAGCACCGGCATCGTGAGGTCACGGGTTCAAACCCCGTTGATGCCCTGGATTATTCAGGCTTCTCTGCGCAATCGCAAAAATTGCGTTCTAGGATCATAGCCTCACTTGAGGTTACTTCTTTCTCCTATTGTTCTAAAAATGTCCTTAGGATACGCGCTGTTCCCAAAATGGTAGTTTTTCGCACTGCACTGATATTCACATCAACTTTTCCAACCATGTTTTAAACTTTCTTTTTTGTCACTGAGCCAAGCGCACCAATCACAACCGGAACCACATTTACCGATCTCATCTGCCAGAACCTACCAATTTCTCTCTTCAGGTCCCAATATTTCTCTACTTTTTCAATTTCCATTTCCCTACATCCATCATCTAACATTTACACACCTTGGAGTTGCATCAACTAACCCAACAAAGATTTGAAAGAATGTGACAGACCTGCACGGTAGAATTTTCTCGCTGGTTTTGGCTTTTTCTTTGTGCCGATTGTCTTCCAGTGTTGATCTCGCACCCTTTTCGGCACGCCTTAAAATACTCTTTCATTTGTCCACTTTTTCTATAATTCTATTTACTTTGACTTGTGTTACATCAGTGTTAGTCTCGCACCCTTTTCGGCACGCCTTAAAATATGGTCTCATTTGTCCCACCTTTCTATTTACTTTGACTTGTGTTACATCAGTGCTAGTTTCGGACCCTTTTCGGCACGTCGTTAAAATACCCTCTCACTTGTCCACCTTTTCTATAGTTAATATTCCATTTACTTTGAGTTGTGTTAAATCAGTGCTGGTCTCGTACCCTTTCCGGCACGCCTTAAAATACGCTCTCACTTGTCCACCTTTTGTATAATTTCATCTACTTTGAGTGCTAATCTCACACCCTTTTCGGCAAGCCTTAAAATAGGCTCTCATTTGTCGAATTTTTCTCTATAATTCCATTTACTTTGACTTATGTTGCATCAGTGCTGTTCTCGTACCTTTTTGGGCAAGCCTTAAAATAGGCTCCCATTAGTCGAATTTTTTCTATAATTCCATTTACTTTGAGTTGTGTTACATCAGTTCTGGTCTCGCACCCTTTTCGGCACGCCTTAAAATATGGTCTCATTTGTCCCACTTTTCTATTTACTTTGACTTTTGTTACATCAGTGCTAGTTTCGCACCCTTTTCGGCACGTCGTTAAAATACTCTCTCATTTGTCCACCTTTTCTATAATTTTATTGACTTGTGCAGTACATCAGTGCTGGTCTCGTACCTTAAAATATGGTCTCATTTTTCCCACTTTTCTATTTACTTTGACTTTCGTTACATCAGTGCTAGTTTTGCACCCTTTTCGGCACGTCGTTAAAATACGCTCTCATTTGTCCACCTTTTCTATAATAGGCCTTATCACGGTTTTTGACGCCATCTTGACGGGTAGGCAAAGCGCTCAGAAATTACAGTGTTTGTATGGGAATCCGATCGCAAATAACTTCTTCCAACTTTGAATTTTTTTACAATTTCTGAATCGCAACGTTAAAATACGAGGTAGAAGATTGTATTCACCAAGTTTGAAGTATGTAGCTTGGCTAGAAGACGCTCAGTTAAGTTTTTGAATTTTCCACACATTTGTCTGTAAATTTACTCTGCGAGCCGCCTCGACTTTCTTTGATTTGCCGCTCACCCAAAGAAATGGATGAGTCAGTCCAGTTTCGACTTGTCAAACCTGTTTTTTTTAATTTGCGCGCAGGATCAATCCCCACGCGTCATCAATATTTTTTAAATCTACAACAGCGTGACAATTTTTAACTGTCTAAATTCCCATGAGTATTTCCTCCGTATGTCGGTTACAGAAACTAGTTTGCCAGAATTGAGAAACCCATTAATTTTTCCAGTAAAAGTTGAAATGGCAATTTCAAAACTTGAACGATCTTGAGTTTCGAAGGAAATGATTCCTTGGTTAGAGTTGTTCGAAAATATCCCTACTGTTTGTTTTGGTTTTGTGGTTTGCGGTTACTAGTCAAGCGTGACTGACTCCCGACTACGCTTGAATGTCGAGGCGGCTCGCAGAGTCTTCTTTCCTCTTCCCGACTTATCTAGGAAGATCGAAAGAGACTCTGCTCGCAGGGTACTGTAAATTTGGCTGGGTAGACAAACGTCTAGACGCAGTTTGCGGGAAAAAATTTTAAGACTAATGTAGGGAAAATTAAAAAAAAGAGCTCAGCGACTTATAGGAAAGCTACATGCTTCAAACTTGGTGAATACAATCTTCTACCTAGTATTTTAACGTTTTGATTCACAAATTGTGTAAAATTCAATTTTGGAAGAAGTTATTTGCTATCGGATTCCCATACAAACACTGTAATTTCTGACCGCTTTGCCTACCCGTCAAGATGGCGTCGAAAACCGTGATAAGGCCTATTTTATTTACTTTGACTTGTGCAGTACATCAGTGCTGGTCTCGTACCCTTTTCGGCACGCCTTAAAATATGGTCTCATTTTTCCCACTTTTCTATTTACTTTGAGTTGTGTTACATCAGTACTAGTTTCGCACCCTTTTCGGCACGCCTTAAAATACGCTTGGACGCTTTCAAGAATTTTTGATTTGTCCAACTTTTTTTATTTACTGTGAGTTGTGTTATACCAGCAGGAGTACCCAACGGATCCGCTCCTCAAAATATCCGCTCCTCAGGCTAAGAATTTGCTGGCTGGTTACTAAATAATGGATGAGAAACTCTAGCTGGGAATTGTGCCGAAACGTTTTTCTTGCTGTGGTCGACCCTTTGAATACCGAAGCTGGCTAGAAAAAAAAACATTCACTTCCCTTCTGGCTTCCTGCGGCTTTTGAAATTGTGCTCTGGTTAATTTTGGCTGGAGAAGTAAAATGACACCTAATCAGGAAAGTTCAAAGAACATAGCGCTGGCTGTGAGTGATAACTAAGGTGCACCGCAGGCTAGTGCAAAGTCGAGGGCGTGTATAAAATTGTCACTAAATTGATAGAAATTTGAAAGTGAAAAAAGGCGTGTGAAAATGTTAACTGAATGCTTTAGTCATTAAAACGCTGTCAGCAAACAATGCAATTTCTCTTTTAAACATCCCTGTCTTTTGTTATGGTGTCAATGTTGGGATTTAGACAGACAACTCATTTTATTTATTGCGCGCGGATATTCCATCTCAGAAGTGGCGGTTATCGTCGCGGTCGTTGTTTTGTGCCTCTAGTTTGGGTGATGCAACTAAATTTTTACGGGTTTTGGACAATTTTTGCTACATCCAAACTCTGCTGATTTCTAGGTAAGTAATCTTTTCATCTATGTCCTTGCTTTTATCTGAATGTCTTTTTGCAGGTTTTGATAAGTTTCTTTATTGACCGTCTCAACTGTCTTTTGTATTTTGTGAACCATCTTTAGTGCATCCTTCAGTCAGCAGCGGGCAGGGTCACTGTTCCAGTAGCCTGGTTAAGAGATCATCATAAAAGTGTGTCCAGCCGGTAAGAACGCCTTTTGATTTTATCATGTTGATCATGTTGATCTCGACAATGGCATGCACCTTCATTAAACCATGACTGTTCAGAAACACTTTTGTTTGACTGTAGCACATAAGGTCTTTTCCTTTCAGTCATTTCGTTTCGACAAAATGCCAGCAGCAAATAGAATGGTAAACGGAGTAATATGTGTAGTTCCATATTCGCGAAAATATAGCCCTCGCGTTCGTGTCTTGATTTCCAGAAATATCGGCTCTTCTAAGAAAATCGAAGCGAACCGTTCTCGCAGCTAAAACCACCCCAAATAGATGTGGTTAGTCTTGTTACTTATCTGCTATATACGATCAGTTAGAATGGAAAATAATAATAAAAAAAAAAGAACATTTGCCTAATCAGAGCGATTTTTCTTCTGAAGTGTTTTGCTGGCATCATTCTGGACAACCATTCTGACATAAGGCGAGTCTTTCGATTGACCTCAGATGTTTTTGTCTGTTTGGTGTATTGTTTTAACAGATACATCTAGGCACACTTCGGGATTAGAACTGCCTAAGTATCAAAGCCTTTTGAACCCTTGTTTTCTCTCGCTTGCCTTTTCTTTTACAAGGAGCCTGTTCACATGCTAATCGTCAATCTCTGGCACAACACCCTTGAAAACTTGTTATTTATTAATTAGGATGAAGTGTTGCAGGGATGTTTGTTATTTGATATTTGTATGTTATATCTACAGAATATTTGTATGCTATTCTTAGTTTGCGAAATGAAGTCTAACTCGGACAAATTGGAACGAGCCATAACTGAAAGAACCATAAAAGTACTTTTTGCGTTACTATTGCAAAAGCAGATTTTCTGGTCCTGAAGAGGCAAAATTCATGTTCTATTTCCAGTATTTCCCAGCAGTCAAGAATTTGCGAGAAGTTCCTTTTATACCCAAAGGGAGCAAACGAGTTCATAAGGCGAAACGAGTGTCTTAGTCTTCGATAATGCTACTATGTTGTTGCTGGATGGACAGAGTTAGATGTCGGTGCGAGTACAGTAATCAATACGCTCAAATGGCAACGGAAAGGAACGGCCGGCAGCCGGATAGTTTTTCGGAGGGGGATGATACGTTATATAACAAAATTTGTTCCGGAAGAGAAAATATTAAAAGGTACTACTGACAAAATGTGGCCCAGGTCAATACTGGAAAAAATAGACTATTAAAGGCTGTGTTTTCACTAGTGTGTAATATTTACTAGCTGAAAATTCTTTCTAGCGTGAAATTTGCTTTCACTGTGAAATTGAACCTGGAATATAGTCCGCTTCTCCCCTCAAGATAGCCGTTGCAGGTTTCAAAACTGGTCGGGGACGAACCGTGTTGAACGATTTCTCTTGAATTCATTCTCGCTATATTTATGCAGAAGAGACGAAGTTACTGTCAGGGAATGCACCTTAGGTCTGTTCAGAAAAGGAGGAGGCGATGAAATGTTGCTGATCATGTTGCCGACGGGCAAACACAATTTATTGCCATATTTTTAAAGCGTGAGAACACACCAGCTTATCCCATCGGTTCCTGGTTGAGGAACTGGGAAATGTAACAAAAAAAGGAATTGTATTTTGAAATAAGTGGAGAGCCGGATCGTTAGCTTGTTTGCATGGCTCTTTGATTGACAGATTTTGACAGGTAACTGTCACTATGCGCAACGCGTTTGGGTTCGCTATTCAGCAGGACCAAATTATCATTTCATGAGGTAGTATGCGTGAATTTCCGGTTATAAAGGTAACATTTTTTTTTCTGGAGAAAACAGCTTGCATTTTTCACTCGTTAAACATAAGACAATTTGTCTTGACTGTATTCCCCGACTCTCGTTTCGGCTTTTTGTGGTCAAAGTTGTCCCAGGAGTGCCCCCCTTCCCCCGGGGTTTCACCCTGTCCAAGTGATAGTGTTCGTAACCAGCAAGACAACGATGTATTTCAAAAGGTGACGCAGCTCAAACAAGCAGTTGCTAATTTTATTTCATTTATAATAAAAAATTATTGTCACGGCCTTAAGTTAATTTTCAAGAACATTTTGTTTATCAATTAAAATAAAAAATATTAAATTTATGCCTTAAAACTGAAAAGCATTACTAGACACTTACATTTCAAACACAGCTCATTAATAATGAGAAATTAATCTGTTATCATAGAATTTTTATTTGCAGTACGGAATCCTTGCTCGTTTCCTGTTTGAAGAGCTCCATCCAACACGGTTACCTTTACCTTGCAGAAGTTAGAGGGTTTTTTGTATTTTTGGACATTAACAGTATTATCTATTTGGTAATGACAGTTTTCTTAATTTTACAACTGTTTGTGAAACGCCCTATTCAAATACTTTACTGGGGTCTCAAGGTTGGAGTGGAAAAAACACTTTTGCTGAAATTGACTTTACGGGTTTAGCAAAGCTTTTGCGGTGATTGCCAGTTATGGCTTTTGCTGTGAACAGTTGTCTTTTATCCTGTAAACCTTTCGCAGCGATTGCTTCCCGGTTATGTAAGTTTTAAGTGGTGGAGTTGGACTTAAAAAAGGACTTTTGCTGAAATTGTCTTTACAGGTTTAGCAAAGCTTTTGCGGTGATTGCCAGTTATGGCTTTTGCTGTGAACAGTTGTCTTTTATCCTGTAAAGCTTTCGCAGCGATTGCTTCCCGGTTATGTAAGTTTTAAGTGGTGGAGTTGGACTTAAAAAAGGACTTTTGCTGAAATTGTCTTTACAGGTTTAGCAAAGCTTTTGCGGTGATTGCCAGGTATGGCTTTTGCTGTGAACAGTTGTCTTTTATCCTGTAAAGCTTTCGCAGCGATTGCTTCCCGGTTATGTAAGATTTAAGTGGTGGAGTTGGACTTACCAAAGGGACCTTTGCTGAAATTGTCTTTACAGGTTTAGCAAAGCTTTTGCGGTGATTGCCAGGTATGGCTTTTGCTGTGAACAGTTGTCTTTTATCCTGTAAAGCTTTCGCAGCGATTGCTTCCCGGTTATGTAAGATTTAAGTGGTGGAGTTGGACTTACAAAAAGGACTTTTGCTGAAATTGTCTTTACAGGTTTAGCAAAGCTTTTGCGGTGATTGCCAGGTATGGCTTTTGCTGTGAACAGTTGTCTTTTATCCTGTAAAGCTTTCGCAGCGATTGCTTCCCGGTTATGTAAGATTTAAGTGGTGGAGTTGGACTTACAAAAAGGACTATTGCTGAAATTGTCTTTACAGGTTTAGCAAAGCTTTTGCGGTGATTGCCAGGTATGGCTTTTGCTGTGAACAGTTGTCTTTTATCCTGTAAAGCTTTCGCAGCGATTGCTTCCCGGTTATGTAAGATTTAAGTGGTGGAGTTGGACTTACAAAAGGGACCTTTGCTGAAATTGTCTTTACAGGTTTAGCAAAGCTTTTGCGGTGATTGCCAGGTATGGCTTTTGCTGCGAACAGTTGTCTTTTATCCTGTAAAGCTTTCGCAGCGATTGCTTCCCGGTTATGTAAGATTTAAGTGGTGGAGTTGGACTTACAAGAAGAACTTTTGCTGAAATTGTCTTTACAGGTTTAGCAAAGCTTTTGCGGTGATTGCCAGTTATGGCTTTTGCTGTGAACAGTTGTCTTTTATCCTGTAAAGCTTTCGCAGCGATTGCTTCCCGGTTATGTAAGATTTAAGTGATGGAGTTGGACTTAAAAAAGGACTATTGCTGAAATTGTCTTTACAGGTTTAGCAAAGCTTTTGTGGTGATTGCCAGTTATGGCTTTTGCTGTGAACAGTTGTCTTTTATCCTGTAAAGCTTTCGCAGCGATTGCTCTTCGGTTATGTAAGATTTAACCCTTTAAGCCCCGAGGGGTTCCCCATTGACGAGTAAAATCGTCTGGCGTTAGACAGAGTAAAATCTATAAGTGCCATTTGGCACTATCGGGGCTGAAAGGGTTAAACGGGGACAGGTTTAGCAAAGCTTTTGCGGTAATTGCTGTGAACAGTTCTCTTTTATCTTTTGAAGCCTTTGCAGCGATTGTGACTTTTGAGCGATTACGGCCTAGAGTTTGGCTGCATAGATAGTAAATCCGCGTTGGCGAGTAATAATTATGCAGTTATAATAATGTAGTAATCTATGGTTGTATTTTTAGATATGAAAAGCCATAACAAAGGCTACATGGATCCTCATCTGAATATGAAGAGGAGTCGGTATGCAGAAAAGGAAAGTGACAGGTATCCCGGCGATTGACCGTAAAGTTCTTTTTTCTATATGGTGTGCTTTCCCGGGAAATGATATCTACAGCACACCATAAATATTTTTCATCGTCAAGGATTCGTAGACCATGATCATGACTTCCCGGCATTTGCTTTCTGCTGCACCGCATAACTATTCTTCATCATTATCTGTAAACTGTGCTTTCCTAACATGTTATATCTTCAGCACCGCATAATTGTTTCTGGTCGCTAGGAAAGACTCTGCCTTCTCGCAATTAGGTTCCGTCTGCATCGCAGAACTGTTATTCACTGTCGAGGATAGACTGTGCCCTCTTGTCATTTCATTTGGTCAGCATTGCAAAACTGTTCATTATCGTCAATGATAGCCTTCGCGGCATTTGATTTTTTCTGCACCGCGTAATTGGTTTTCATCATTGAGTAAAGACTGTACCTTTTCCCTATTTGATTTCTTCTGCACCGAATATTGGTTTTTCATCACTCAAGTGTAAACTGTGATTTCCCACGATTTCATTTCTTATGCACCGCATAATTCTTCATCTTCAAGGAAAGACTGCGACATCTGTGACATTCTTGGCATTTGAGTCCGTAAGCACCGCATAGTTGTTCTTAGTTCATCATGAACGATAGCCTGTGTCTTTCTGGCATTTGTTTCCATCTGTATCACTTATGGTTCTTCATCATGAAGGATAGACGTTCCGTGCTTTTTCGGTATATGATTTCCTATACACCAAATTTTATTTATATATCATAATTAATAGACTTTGCGTTCTTGGCGTGGAGTTTCTACAGCTACTGGGAGGGCGTGTCTTCGAGGTATCTGATTGGCGCTGGATAGACAATGCTTTTGTTCTATTTCATTTCGGCTTAAATAATATCATTGTTTTGGATACTGGAATGCGCCTTGCGGTCACTTGATTTTGTCCTTACTGGATAGTGAGTTGTGCACAATGTTCATCGAAATTTTCGTTGCTTTCTAATGATAGCAGAACGCGTAATTTTAGATAAAGTTCAGAATTATGAGCTTTTGGAGGGGAGGTGGGGCAGAAGAAGAGTAAGTACGCGTTAAACGTTTGGCGAATGTGCTCTCCAGACATTCTCTTGATGAATCCAATCTCGTTACCAGTGTTTGGAACCCTGGAAACGTGGTTGTTTGTGGGTCCTGGTGTCAGTCTTAAGTTTGCGTTCAAATCAAGTAAACCAACTCTAAATCTATTTTTTCCGATCTCACAACTTTGCTCTCATTTGGATTGAAGTAAAGACGATTTATATTTTCCACAGACCAGTAAGAGAGTAGAAATGTTATTTTTATCCCGCGTTAATGTACACCGAAGTCATAAGCAAAGAAAATGGCTCAAACACCACCAAGCTTTCGTTGAGTTATTTTTTTTGTATCACCTGGATAAAATGGCTCAATTTACTTTCCTGGCTGGCTAAATGTTGGTTATTTTTTTGGCTGGCAAAAAAGGGGAGAAAGAGACATTCCTGGCTGGGGAAATGCCTTTTTGGTAAATATCCTGGCTGGGAAAAGCTCTTAAAGTAAAGATCCTGGCTGGAAATTGTATTTTAAATTCTAGCTCTAGCTGGCTTTGGGGAGCGGATATAATTTTGCCACAGAAGTTAATAATCAACCAAAAAACAATTAGTGACTGTTGAAATATTACTGGAGGCGATATCCAATCACTTTATAAATTTTTGTCGTTGGGTACTCCTGTACCAGTTCTAATCTCGCAACTTTTTCGGCACGCATTATATTAAAGATGTAACAACTTACTGGAAGCTACGGTGTCTGATGTTGTTGCTTTTGTGGTTGGTTATTTCGCTCTTATGAGATTTCTGATACAATGTAATATTGATGAGAGGTTATTTGCTTAGCTACGCTGAAGAACTCCGCTGAAGTTTTAATATTGCACAGGACACGTGGTCGCCCTTTAAATAGAGATTTGTAAGGGGTGCGTATTTTTTTTCAAAAATGACGAAACAAAATATCATGATCCTGCAAGTATGATGTATTTTAAAACTGCCATTTTGTAAGGCAGTTAAACATTTTTGCAACAGTCCGATTGCAAATGCCCGGCAAAAAAAAAAAAAAAATCACAATTCCGAAATGGCAAAATTACAGTTCGTTATGTATTTTTGTGATTGAAATCCATTATTTTCCCTTTGTTAACCCTTTACTGTTTTTTTCTTACGTCCATTTCGCATGAAGCTTATACCATGTCACATTCTTAACAGCAGCACTTGAAACCATTGAAACCATAGACAAGCTGCTTGTTATCTGATGACATGCGTGTTGCGTAATAGCATAATTTATGCGTCTGTACCCCTTTCGGCATGATACGCTCCTCGGCATTTTACGCCCCATTTACAGTCTTTACATGGAAGGAGGATAATCCGATAATCCTAATATCTCTTCTCGGATAAAAACTATAAACCATAGGCCCCGTTTCAAAACCCTTCAATGTTCATTACCTCTATGGGACGTTAAAGATCTCGAAAAGAGTTCCCGGTGTTGTGGTCTAGCCTTCCAAGAATGTGGTCGGTGTTTCGCGTATAAATGAACAAAGAGACTGGACCTAGACTGTCAAAGGTCGTGTAATCCGACACACCAAAAATGCTACATTGTAGTTTTTGCAATTGTTCTTGTTCCGCTGCGATTGTATGTATTTTGAAATGTCTGAACTGGCTTGGACAAACGTAAGTTTTTAATTAAGTTATAAATTTCTTCTACATTGATTTCGATCAGAGTATTCAATTATTAAGGGATTATTGCTATTTTTACTACTTTCGATAGCTTCAGATTATTTTCTTCAAATAAATCCTGAAAATCCAAGCTGTCCTGTTTGACTTTGTTGACTCAGCGGCCCAGTCGGCTTGGCGTAATAATCTTCTTAAGGGACTACTGATCGATGAGACCACATAACAGCAAAACAGACAGTAGTCAAATTGAAGGAGTCCAAGTGCTGATATTGGCCCCTAATAAATATCACATCTGTTTGGTTGCGACTCATTTATACCTTCCACGCAGTCGCTTTTGCGGGAGTCGTATCAATACAACTCTGAGTCTCCTAAAAATGACTGGGATAGCTTGTTCAGATGAGCTCCGATCTTGTTATCAAACACTGATGTTAAGCATTAACAGTTCCGAGATGTGAAGAGAACTTTCGTGTGATGTTTCAAGAGGCAACGTGACAGCTTAACAACCAAGCATCTGTTTATCGTCACTTTTATCAGTCGCGCTTTTCTGGTTTCCCGCAAACGAGGGCTCTTTGTGACTCTGGAACTTTTACGACGTCGCGATCAGCCAATGAGATCAGTCAAAACAAATGATGTGAATTGGAGATCAAATGTCTGTGTCAGCTGCCCAAGAGGTGTGTGCTTGTAATAATATCTTTGAAAGAGCTGTCTGCCTCGTTGCTGAATAATAATCATGGCCTCCTCTCAAGGACTTAAACCATTTGTCACTAAATTCCATGGAAAAGCTCAGCTAACGTCGACAGAATTTATGGAAGTTTTCAGGAAATACGACAAAGATGGTAAGTAGTGTTTTGTAACCCTACAGACTGCATAAATTGTTTTGATTCCTTGCCCTGCAGCTGTATGATTCGTTTCGATCGTATCATTTTCGTTGGTATTGCATGGTAGATCTCCTCTGTCTAAAAACGCCGAATATTACTCTCCTTAGCTTCATTTGAAGACGACTAACTCGCTGTAATTCGGGCGCGACTAAAACACAAGTTTAAAACACAGAATAATATCAGCATAAATCAGCCGTTAGCTCCGGGGATAAGTCAGATAAGTGTTAACGTCGGTAAACGGTATTTTGAATAGCAAAACTTAGCTGACAAACCTTGGACGCTTTCAAGAATTTTTGAATTTCTCTTGAGAACCACGGGGTCCAAAAATAAATGCATTTTGTTTAATAACACAAAGAAACCCCGAGAAATCTATGTAAACAATGAACTGAACTACTCAACCTTAAAATTTAACTTGCTCGGTCTCTGTTTTAATGCAAAGAAGATCCCAATGGTTTTTACTTTATTTACATATATTTGTCAAGAAATATGGGCTGGTGTAATAAACGGGATTCTTTCAAAATAGTTTTCCTTCGTATTTTTTCAATTGAACAGAACTGCATAGTGATTTATCCGAGTTTTGAGCGATGCAATTTTTGGTGGATAAGACGCGATCGTATGTGTTTCACAGTTAGGGATATGACTGAATTGTCAAAGCGGAGGTCTGTTTCTCGTCAATGTTTGCCGTTGTCAAGTTTAGGGTAAGCGCCAGACTATTGGTACATGGAAACTATCTCGTTTATTAATACAGGAAATGGTTACATTGAGGCAAGAGAACTGGATCCATTTTTACAAGAACTTTTCGATGCGAGATATCATGTAAGTTCAAGATCGAAAAAAATATGGCAAGTTATAAATATGTTACTTTGACAGAACCGTCGTAAAACCCATGTCTCAAGTTGACGAAAGATTCATTATTAAGTCGAGAACTGAAATGTATACTGATGGATAGTTTGAGACCACAAACCATATTTTAAAATAATATAACAAGTGCCTCTAAAATAAATTATTCACTCCTGGCAAAAATATTGAATATAATTTTATCTCATTTACAATTTTAATTTTCGTTAAGTCAACTAAAATGGAGAACTTGTTGGGTTATAGAAACAAATTTTGCATTTGAATTATTTGAAGACATTTTTGAGAAGTTAGTAACGATTTTCATGTTTGAGACTTCTTCAAAAGAAGTAGTTGCGGGTTTTTAGACTATAGAAGTGTAATTGGTTATTCGAGCAGCAGAGAGGCAACAAATTAAATATTGAAATGATTCACGGGATGAATAATATCAAGACGTAAGACACAAAATCTTCAAAAGCTCTTTTCCTCCTTTTCTTTAATTAAGACGTGCGCTTTTGCTTCGCATACCTTAACTTCACTCCAGTTTAATTGTGATCTTTTTTTTTCCATGCCGCATAATATTTTTCGAGAATGTTTTTCTTTTCAAACAGGGACTGGCCCATGATAAAGTAAGAGAGATGAGAGAACTAATTTTACAGCGATACGACAAGAACTTTGATGGACGACTGGAAATTAACGAGGTGTATAAATAGTTCCCATAGCTTAATTAATGGTTTTTTGTTTGTTTGATTTACGTTGTATTTAGGGATAAATATAAAGGACCTTTGGATTGGTTTTCCGTTCTGAGCATGCGCATTGAGTTCAAGGAAGGACTTTGTTCAACTGCGCGTGCTCAGAACGGAGTACCCTTGCTCGTATTCCAATATTTAGACCTGAAACATAAATTCTCCAAAACGGTATTTTTTTTCTTGAGAGCTGATATGCGAGGCCCTCGTATTTTTTAAGGTTTATAATGTATATATGGAAAATTCCTCCATTCTGATTGGCTAAGAAAAATGCAGTTTTCAAGTAACACAGCGCAGAGAAGAGGTAATTCATGCATCAGTGCAAAAACTGGCGGTAACAAACCAAGCATTCTGAGTGGTCAATAGTGAAAGAATCTCACGGATAACCAATCAAGTGTGAGCTGCGGAAGCCGCAAAACCTTTTTATCTTGGATCTTGCTTTAATTTTCCATAATTATGATAAGTTATCTCGGAAGTTTTTCACGTACATTATTAATAACTAATCACAGGATTTTTCTTGTGTAATTTGGAAAGAGTACGCTCTTGAAAAAAGCAGGCAATTTTTTTCAAGGACAACAAGTTTCCCTCGTCCTACGGGCTGGTGCAATTTGGTGGTTATTAAAATTAAAAAGGAAAGCAATTGTGCCCATTTGTTCCAAATATCACCAAAAATCGTGTATAAGTAATATGAATGAAGTCGTCATCATTACAGCTAGTATCATCTTTGCTGTCACTTAAAGATCAACGACGCGGTCGTCAACTGCAGCAAGCATTAGCTGTGGTTACACACTCCTTCCGGAGGGTAAATAGCTTGGGATTGGTTCAACTCAGGTTTCATGTTACCCTTGGGGATGCGGTTACACAGTAAAATACTCCCCTCAGGGTAAAATATAATTAGATATGAGTTCACTGACCTTGCAAATTGTAAACAGAGAAACAGAAATATTATCGCTTTATCAACTTCTTAACTGACAGTCTGAAGTGCAAACTCATGAAAATATAGAAAGAAATACCCGCAGTGATGCACGAAACCCTGCCATGTTACCTCGTGCTACAAATAGACGTGAATGTGAAATTATCCACGAGTATCAGCATAGGCAGCCCAAGCTCTCGTCACTACAGACAGCCGTTGAGAATTTAAACGCGTTATAAGACTTTGTATGGGAAATAAAATACAGTCGATTATGAAGGCTAAAAAATGCTCAATTTAACATTCAATCAATAAAATGAATCAAAATGACTCACCTCTGGAGTAATCTTGTGCCTTTTGGAGTTTATTTTACAGTTTCGCGAAGTCCGTGTTTTCAATGTTCTAAGACGAAGTCAAGGCTGCACACTAAGATTTCGACCGTTGTCAGCTCAGAGGCGGTTTGCGACTCGAAAATCCATCCCAGTCAAGATTTTTTCACGCAAACCTAAAGCCACATCTTTTGCGAACCCCCGTGAATGTTTCTTCGTCAAAAATCCCCACGCACATGGCTGGAAATGAGCATTTTCTGCTTCAGATTCCACGATAGCTGATGAATTTAAAAACAACTGATCACCGACGAGGACACGGAGCTTGGGTCCGAGGTCAAATTAACTCCACTCGATGAGAGGGTTGTCCAATACACCCAAACTGAGTCCGATGGACGAAGGCCATGGGCAACCAGACTCACCGGAAGTCAGTTCACGAGAGACTTAGTAAATATACAGCAAAGTATAGTTGAGGAGGGGCTGGAAAATGTCGGCAAACGGACTCCATCGGATCCGATGGAGACGGGTTGCCGTGGCAAGAATCCATCGGACTACCGCGAGTCAGTTCGCGAGAGACTTAGTAAATGTACAGCAAAGTATAGTTGAGGAGGGCGTGGAAAATGTCGGCAAACGGACTCCATCGGATTCGATGGAGACCGGTTGCCGTGGCAAGAATCCATCGGACTACCGCGAGTCAGTTCGCGAGAGACTTAGTAAATATACAGCAAAGTATAGTTGAGGAGGGGCTGGAGAATGTCGGCAAACGGACTCCATCGGATCCGATGGAGACGGGTTGCCGTGGCAAGAATCCATCGCACTACCGCGAGTCAGTTCGCGAGAGACTTAGTAAATACACAGCAAAGTATAGTTGAGGAGGGGGTGGAAAATGTCGGCAAACGGACTCCATCGGATCCGATGGAGACGGGTTGCCGTGGCAAGAATCCATCGGACTGCCGTGGATCAGTTCGCGAGAGACTTAGTAAATGTACAGCAAAGTATAGTTGAGGAGGGCGTGGAAAATGTCGGCAAACGGACTCCATCGGATCCGATGGAGACCGGTTGCCGTGGCAAGAATCCATCGGACTACCGCGAGTCAGTTCGCGAGAGACTTAGTAAATATACAGCAAAGTATAGTTGAGGAGGGGGTGGAAAATGTCGGCAAACGGACTCCATCGGATCTGATGGAGACGGGTTGCCGTGGCAAGAATCCATCGGACTACCGCGAGTCAGTTCGCGAGAGACTTAGTAAATATACAGCAAAGTATAGTTGAGGAGGGGGTGGAAAATGTCGGCAAACGGACTCCATCGGATCCGATGGAGACGGGTTGCCGTGGCAAGAATCCATCGGACTACCGCGAGTCAGTTCGCGAGAGACTTAGTAAATATGCAGCAAAGTATAGTTGAGGAGGGGGTGGAAAATGTTGGCAAACGGACTCCATCGGATCCGATGGAGACGGGTTGCCGTGGCAAGAATCCATCGGACTGCCGCGGGTCAGTTCGCGAGAGACTTAGTAAATGTACAGCAAAGTATAGTTGAGGAGGGCGTGGAAAATGTCGGCAAACGGACTCCATCGGATGCGATGGAGACCGGTTGCCGTGGCAAGAATCCATCGGACTACCGCGAGTCAGTTCGCGAGAGACTTAGTAAATATACAGCAAAGTATAGTTGAGGAGGCGATGGGAAATGTCGGCAAACGGACTCCATCGGATCAATATCCTGCCACCTCGAAGCTTTACCCTAAATTGCGTGGATACGCTGATACGGAGATACGCACTGGAGACACCGAGCTTAGTGGATACGCAGTATTTCTCTTTTCCGAGGCGCCAAACAAAAAGAGCGAAGGACATTGATGTATATGCAAAGTATAGTTGGGGAGACGATCGATACAATCATACATGTACTTTATTATTCAGGCGATTCAACCGAGTAGATTTTTGGCGAGTAATTGTGTGACCGAGTGAAAAGAAAACGTTCCATTTATCAAATATCCTAATTTTACTTCCAAAGGTTGACTATGGCTCACTTATGTCCAGAAATGCACGCGCTGATAAAAATAGCAGAAATATTAGCTTTCATTTTGTTGTTCGGTTCACTACACTTTTCACGAGATCGTCTTGCCCTTGAACAATTTTCAGTCCTCGACTACGGGATTGCGGACCGCGATGGCAGTTCACTATAGCGATATTTCAAAAGTGTAAGCGCTCGTTTCAGTGATTAGGCCTAAGCACTATTGTAAAATTTTAGCTTTCATTTTACGGTTCGAAGAAAGCAGTCGTTTACTGATTACGCCTAAGCGCTGCTTTCAGTGATTAGGCCTAAGCACTCTCTGCTTTGTGCTTTACCTTGTTGGCGATTGTGGCAAAATTGTCATTTTCGCCATAGTTGCCAAATTCGCCAACATTTTCTCTTTTTTGGCCATTTTTGGTTGTTGCGTGCATTTCTGGACATATCTCCGATGGCTTCGGTGGTTCAGTGACATTGCAAGCGCACACCGAGCCGGACGTTCGGCGAACAAGTTCTTGCAGGGGTAGTAATAATTTTTTGGGTTTGTTAAACATCCTTCAATGTTGTTTTCACTTACTTATTTTCATAAATAAATAACGTATCAGTTATTCCGAATTAATTTCAATTAGAATATCAAATGGCAGTTTTAATCCAGGGAAAGGCGTTCAGATTATCTTTGTCTTCTACACTGATTTGACTGAACAGCTAATAATTTATTGTTGTCGGAGATTGTGTGAAAAGTGTAGTTGACCGAACCGCAAAGACTTGTAGCACGATACACATGTACACCAGTGTAACATAGAGCACTTTCATGAAAATGTGTAAAATATCCCCAAATCATCATTACTTGCCAGATATTAAGTAATTAACATCAAAGAAACATATTTGGAAAATTTTCAGGGTATAATTCTTGTCTACAGCTTGTTTTAGAAATTACCCAGAATCCTTTTTGGGCGTGGCATCTGACTATTTGGTTTGCTTAGCATGACTATTATCGCTAAAATACAACAAACTTAACTAACATAACTACTTCTAAATCATGTATACTAAAAAGAGGCAATTATTTATTCAGTTACAGTCAAAGGCACTTAATAAATATTATTTCTTTTCTTCTGTAATTCCCCACAAATGTGTCACAAAGTGCCAGCAAGCCCAAAACCTGTTTCATTTTTGTCTAGTTTTTTCATGTCAGTGATGTTCTCTCTAACAAAAGAGAGGCCTTTAAGCCCTGAAGATCTTTTATTCCCTCCACCTTTTCAGCATTTGAAATGCTTTTCTTCTCAGTATTCATCTCTAAAGTCCTTGTACACTATTGTGTAACGCAATCGTCACGTCCACTTACCTCTGATATTTTCCCGCTTTTTGCCCCTGATTTGTTATATAAACACCCCCCAAGATACTAAGGAGAGGTTACACAGGACTCCTTCGCTGTTTGTTGTGGATGTCTTCAATTCTAGTTTGATTTGGCACGTTTTCTGCTACGAGCGTGGTTATAATTTGATCGTTATGCTGAACACACGTGGAGTTCAACTGGAAATATGTTTCCGATTCACTGTTTGTAGAATTTCTTCGTTTTAAGCCTACTGAAGACTATAAAATTTAGCAGGATTTGAAGACCAGTAAGTGAACTGTGCTGCAGCTGTGTATCGGCGACGGTTGGTAACTAGAGGCTGAGATACAGGTTTTCTTGTGGGTAAGTAATATTCAATTTTACTAATCGAAAGTACGCAACAGATTTGTTTCCGATCACGAAAATTCTTTATTTCTTCATCGCCGTTTGAGATCTTTGAAAACCTTTCGTACTCGATGGTAAACAATGTTATGAACTTTACTCAAACAAATTCTCTTCTTTTGTAGGTGCGTTTGGAAGTCGCTAGCCTGGTATTTGTAAGGCATGGAGCTCTGTCGGACCTTGAGCGTTACACAAGCACTAAAGGGCAACCGTCCTTAGAATTATAATTCTCTTTATTTGTAAAATAAATGTGGAGAACTGTAATTTTGCGTATAGTGTCATTTTTTCCTATTTAATATTTCTGCTCTGTTGAATTTTCTTAAATAGATTGCATTGAGGGTGAAATTTTACTTTTTTAACTATTTCATGCAAATTAGCTGTTACGCGTTACACGCTGATTTTGTAACTATTTTTCTTGCATTTTGAAGATTTTTTTGTTCTTATGTTCTTCCAAATGATAATTTTTTAACATATCACTTAACAACAATCCCTGTTCAAGTAAGGTAGAAAATTTGAACGAAATCCGTCATTAGCTTGCAAAGATATTGGAAAATATATTTGAGCAACCACTAATGTACATGTGTATCGTGCTACAAGTCAAAATGAAAGCTAAACTTTTGCGAGAGTGCTTACTGGGGCCTAATAACTGAAAGGAGCGCTTAGGCTTAATCAGTTAACGAGTGCTTTCTTCTTCACATAATCTCGGGAAAAGTGTAGTTAACCGAACCGCAAAGTGAAAGCTAAGGAGCGATACCTGGTTTAGTCAAGTTTCCATGTCCATTTTTTAATTCGTTTTGGAAAACGGGGGAACGTTTTAGCTCACTTAAGGTGCTTGGATACGGTCGAGGTATAACGTGGTTACATGGTATTCATGGGGATTTGTTTTTGTTTAAATGAGTGCTTAGTATTTAAACTAGTGAATGGTAATCAGTGAAATCAACCAAGCCTAGTGTGCAGTTTAGACGTTCTGGAACTCACTTAGAGAGTCTGGCTATTTTAGAACTCTAGACATTCTAGAGCACACAGAGGGGAACATATAACAATTGAGAATTCTAGAACTTAGAACTCTAGAAATCGGAACTCTAGAACTGCGAATTTTGACTTTAATCAGAACTTTAGAAGTTTGCACATACGACCATTTTACTAGTGCGGTGCTAGAATGATATAGAACTTTCTATAGAGCTCTTCAAACTAGAGCAGTTCTAGAATGCTATAGAACTTCCTAATGTCATAACCTTGACCATTCTATATTTCACATATAATCAATATAGAGCTCTTTTAACTAGAACAGTTCCAGAATGCTATAGAAGTTTCTAATGTCTTATGGAATTAATCACAATTTCAATTAGAAAAACAAATGAAAGTTTTCATCCAGGGAAAGGCTCTCGTTCACGTAGAGTATCTTTGTCTTCGTCACTGAAATCAGTGGATTTGACTGAAAAGCTAATAATTTATTGTTGTCGGAGATTGGATGACAAGAATTTCTGTCGCAATCGGAAATTCAATGAGCTGGATTTGTGAAAATCTTGTTCAGCTTCATGCTTTAAAGAACGAGGTATAGTGTGGAGTGCAATATTTCGTGATGTTAACTTTCGCCTCATGTCTTAAAGAACGACTAATGTTACATGTGTAGCGCGCTTGTATCGCCTCATGGCTTTAAGAACGACGTATATTTCACGTGTAGCGTGTGCTTGTTTCGCGTCATGGCTGAGAGATATTTTCTGTCACGCGCGAACTGACTTCCGAGAGTCCGATTGACTCTTGCCAGGAAGAGCTGTCTCCATCGGATCCGATCGAGTCTGTTTGCCAACTTTTTCAACCCCTCTCGCTCCTGTTAACCCTCACTTCCGGTACCATTGATCAAGCGCCATGCACCCAATTCCGGTTCCGGTCGCGATCGGACTCAATCCGCCTGCGAGTGAAGACAACCCGACTCTGGTCGAGTGTATTGGACATGTATGCTCGATGAGGGTACAGTCATTTCATGTACAACACTTACCCCATCCCCACAGCGTCACTCGTAACCATGGTGTTCGAGAACCCGCATTTTATTGATTGAATGTTAAATTGAGCATTTTTTAGGCTTCATAATGGACTGTATTTTATTTCCCAAACAAAGTCTTATAACGCGTTTAAATTCTCAACGGCGGTCTGTAGTGACGCGAGCTTGGGCTGCCTATGGTATCAGAGGTCAACTCAGAGCACTGCAATTAGCTACGTTCTGGTTTATGATTGGCCAAGCCACCTCAGGGAACAGAAAAACCGTAATTTTCAGTTCAGGAACTGTCCTCGGAAGTTCTTTTGTTTTTTTGTTTTGTTTTGTTTTTGTTTTTTTCATGTATCCCTGGAAATAACCCTGGGCAGTTCCGGTCTAGGTCAAGCGGTTACACACAAAAACGTCCTTGCCCGTGGGCAAACGCTATTTACCCATGGGTAAAAAGGCTAGTGTAACCACAGCTATTATAGCACATATTTTTGTGGTACTCTGCATAACGACGACGTGAAATCACCATTTTTGAGGTTTTGACAAAAACACGAGCCTACAAATGTGAATCTTTCATTCTCTACTTTTACTCTGAAAAGTGTTCGTACCAAGTTACGTTTAAGATACTTCGCCCACATCGTACGGCACGAACGAGATAGACCTCTGTGACCAATCTCGAAAAACTGAGTTTCGATATTGCAAAGTCATATTTTGAAGCCGTTTTCGTCTACCTCGCCATCGTAGATCTTAAATCCCTTAAAGGAGAACTGCATGCTAAAATAACCTCTTTTTAAACAAATACTTAAACTTATCAAAACAACATATATGACGATTTTTAATGCTGTTTCTCAAGCAGTTTCAAGGGACTTGAGGTTTCGTCTCGAACCAGCGGCTTACGTTTGATATCAGCGATTGCTTTCAAAATATATGGCGTAGGTGACGATAGCAAAGTAGGCAAAATATTATGTATTGTGCGGAATTTTTTTGTTTTAATGATTACAAAACAGCGAGAGATATTAGTTTTCATCGACTTCCAAGAGAAAAAAACACGTACACGAAATGACAAGCAAAAGCAATGGAAGTGATCGGAATATCGCAACCTTTCGCCATAGCCTTATTTTGCTACCGATGACAGGCGACTAGCACCCACAATATTTGAAGCTCTGGCCATGGGGCCCGTTTCTCAAAAGTCCCGAAACTTTACGGGCATTTTTTGATGATTAGAAGTACTGGATCCAAAAATTTCCGCTAGCACAGATGCAAAATGACATTAAAAAGCCGTCTTCGCCTTCGCATTTTCAAGATACTTATTTATTTAAAATTAAGAAAGCGGACGACGTTACGGCATTCTCAGACGTTACTAGGGAGTTCGAAGCAAAGACGAGACCTTCGGCAACGACAACACCACAAAGCAAGAATTATATCAATTAAAAAGGACACGAAAAAATCGTGCTGCACGTGCAGCTCGATTTTCCGTGCATCTCTTTGCCGTACTCCACAAAAACAACTACGTGAAATTTTAGGTTTTGACGACAACGTGAGCATACGTCAACTCTCAACCATTCATTTCTATCTTTACTTTAAAACCGTTCGTAACCATTGATCCAGTTACAGGGTATTGCACAACGCGAACAAGATGGAAAAATCGCGAAAGATACTTGCAATAGCGTTAAGTTTGTATTTTGGAGTTACGTTTTCGTTGAGCTTGCCGTTGTCCTTGCTTAAACTCCCTACTGTCAAATCAAGAAATGAAGCAAGAATATTCTATACATAGTACCAGAAACCCATAAGGGTTGAAACGTGTAACGCGCGTTCACAGCTTCCGAATATTCATTGCGAACTGATTGGTTGACTGTTTCAGTGCTAAATACCATATTTGGAAACCCCTCGCTGCTGTTGTTCCAAATATGGTACTTAGCAAATTGAATATTCAGAAGCTTTTTTCTCAGCACACAAGGGGCCGCTACACGTTTCAACTCTTATGAGTTTCTGATAGTACGGAATACAAACTATAGTTCATTTCACGTGTCAGCAAGGTGTGTAAGTTTCATCACAAGTAAAAAAAAAATCCTTATCCCTGACAGAGTCACTCCTCGCTTTCAAAATGACCTTGAGGTCTTTGTGATGAAAAGTATCTCAGAAATGAGGCAATGACATTTCCCTTGGCATTTTCTTAGAACGAGAAAAATAGACACCAATTTAAAAACGATTTTCTATCACCATGACTTGGGCTCTGGTAGAGTTTCCTGCTAGCTCTGTCAGAGACCTGGTGTTAATCTGAGCCAAATAAGGCAGTGATGGTCCAACCATTGGGTCAGCATTGACCAGCAAAGAAATCTAATCCATGGCGTTACATTCCGCACTTCAGATTAGCCTCTTAACAAATGAGCTACGTTTTGCTTTTTACAGGTAGCACAAATACTCCCCACAGAACAGAATTTTCTTCTTCAATTCCACCGAGAATCCAAAATCTCTAGCGTCGATTTCATGAGGGTAAGATTCCTAACAATATACAAAATGATACAAAATAACACCAAGAGAAGAAAAGGTAAGAGAACAGCTATTTTTACGACCTGATTGGCCAGTCGTAATGACGTAATGAAATGTTTAAATATGCGCGGCATTGGGAACGAGAAACTTCAAGTCTCTCGTTATATTCTCTACTTTCTCAAGTCCCATAATACATCTTGTTAACCCCCCCCCCCCCACCCCCTCCCCAAATTTTGCATAATCATTGTTTTTGATTTCTTTTGGGACATGAAGATGCAACCGGTGTTTCAGTTGCTTGAGCACCGGGCTGTCACGCGGGAGGTCGTAATTTCTACTCCGGCCGAACCAACACTCAGGGTCTTTAAATAACTGAGGAGAAAGTGCTGCCTTTTTAATTACATATGTAAATGGTCCGCCTAACAACCCTTCATTGTTCATAATCCTGCGTAACGTAAAAGAACCCACACACGAGTAGGGCGCGTAGTTCAAGGGGTTGTGGTCTGTCTTCCCTTGTGTATCATGGTTGGGAGGGTTAAAAAAGGGGCTACAGTAATTGGCGCAAACTGTTGTAGCGCTCTGTCAGCTTGACTGGGTAAGTTAAATAAATAAATAAAAATTCTCAGACTAAATAGAGAACTCTGATTGGCTGGTTTTTGGTCGAGATTTTTCAGTACGGACCATCACCATGGAAACGGCGGGCCGTTTCCGTACTTTTGCTCTCTGCCGGGAAATTCAAGTTGAGCGAAACACAAAAAGAGTTTTTAAAAAGCGGAATCTATTTATTTTTCATCACAACAGTACAATTAGAGCAAGCGGAATTTAGTTTTACATGTAAAACGATTACCGTTCAAGTTTGTCTGATGGAAGACGAAGATTACGAACATTCACCAAGCGAAGAAGTGTCCGGTTGCTCAAAGAAACGATGCCCTATCATAAACAACTTACTAACCTCAATTGCGCGGGACCTTACTGGGAATATTGGCCCTCAGTCGTTTTTTGCGTACCTCGCTGCGCTCGGCCCTTACTGCCACGTCCTCGGGCCAGTGCTCTCCCTGGACGTCCACGAGCGGTTTACATTATTTTCATGCATTAATTTGCCGGTCTCGCCCTGACAATGACGTGAAATAACCAAATTTAAGCCTAAGTATGTGGAGGACGTGAGCTCCCGAAGATGAAATTATGATTTTTTTCTCAAAGTTTACACCAAATACATACCCTGAATCTTGTTCCTTAAATCCAATTTGAAACGTGTGCATATTTTCGACATACGTCACATGCCAAAATACCACTTGGAATAACGGGAAGTTGCATTTAAAGATGACGTTATCGGAGCTGTCGTTGTCGAATTTGCTTAAGCACGTGATTGTTCTTTTTCGACAAGACTAGAAATTCTTACTATGTTAAGATGTCATTACAAGAAAACCCTTCGGTAACGGATTGGTAGGGGTTAAATTGTTAAAGCTATTAATTTCGCGCAAATTTTGTTTTAGATATGGAATCATTATGATGCTTACCGAGAAGGCTACCTGGAGAAAAAGCAGTTAAGGGTAAGTATGAAAAAAAGTCTTTTTCAATTCAGCCCTTTAACGCCAAAAGTAATAACGTCTTTGACCAATCACAACCGACGATAGCAATGAAATCAGCCAATCATAGCGTAGATTGAATACATGTCACTCGCATTCGCTTGGCGCGGGAAAACGCTCATACGAGGAAGTCACAAGAAAAGTGCTCACGAAACTACTTTCTAGCTAGACGAATTTAAAATCTGTCCTATAAATAAGCATTATGTCGTAAACTTGGCAAAACGCACCGCCAGCTAAAATTGAACCAGTTGCCCCTTTTAAAAGCTTATCATCCGTCAAATACTTAATGCAATTGCGAATAAATGAGTTTCGTAGTTAATTTAAATGTTCTTCAATCTGTACGTGTTTACAAGAGGCTAGAAGCAAATGATGGTTTCCAAAACTTCGTGTTACACCTAGGTTTTGACTAAGCGCAAACTTTGAGGACTAAGGAGTGATCGAAGCGCTGGAAAATGGATAGAAGATTGGACGCGGCCATGCTTCAACGTATTTTGTTGTCCTGTGTTGCAGGGTTTCTTCAAGGATCTGTTGACAGTTAACAATCCACGCGTCAGTCCACAGAGGGTTGAAGAATACGTGAATGGAGCTGTAAGTATGGCATCTGAACTACAACGTAGCAAGATCATAAATCTGCCCCACCCCCTTACCCCGAAATGAATTCGTAATGGTATGTAGACAATTTCTAAGTCAGGCTTTTTCAAACCAGAGAGGCAATGGACTATGTCAAGGCGTTTTGGGTTTTCTTCTTATTCTAATCGCAAGCAGAGCGTTTCCGTCTAATGAGCGTTTACGTTACTCCATTTGCACACTAAAGGGGAGTTTAAGAAAGCAACAACAACAACCGAAAAGTCTGCGAAAAAGTCCCGTTTTAAAGGGTCATTTTTGAGTTCATGTCTGCCTCCTCTCCAAAGCAAGTCTAAGTTCGAAGTTTTTCTTATGCAAATTAGTTTTCATTCATATGTAAATATGTAATTACCAGCACAAAAACTTTGCACTTAGACTCGCTTTGAAGAGGAGGCAGACATGAAGTCGGAAATGGCCTATTAAACTTTCCATTCTTGTTCAGTTAGTATTTTATGAATCGTCTGCCTCGTCCACGTTGAAAAAATAGGGAGCTTTAGCAACGACAACGGCGACGGCAACGAGAACGTTACAAATTTGCATATTCAGTGGGCAAAAACAATAGCTTTGCACGCCCAGCACGTGCTTTTTTCATTTTTGTCCATTTCTTTGCCGTCGTCAGCAAAGCAACAACGTGAAATAACCAAGTTTGAGGTGTTATGGAGAACGTCAGCACTTGGAGATAAATTCTCATTTTTTCTCCCCTAAATCAAGCGCCGCTGGTAACGGTTTCATTCCTGAGGGACTGCCACACCTTTGTCATATTAAAAAGCTTGGAATAGTCGTGAAGTGATCGCAATAACGTGAACTTATGTTTTAATATGACGTTCTCGTTGCCGTTCCCGCCGTCGTTGCTGAAGCTCCCTAATATGGGAGAAGTATCGCAAAATGGGCTTGGTATGAGCGGTTTAAATGTAAAGACATAAAAGAAAGGGTTTCTTTTTCTTTGTACACATAGTGGTCAAAACCTTCAGTTTGGGTCTTTTGCGAGTACGGCGTAAAAATGTACAAAACGCGTGCCGCTTGTGGAGCACGCTTGCTTTGTTTTTTGGCGTTATCTTTGCGGTTGTCGACGACGTGAACTTCTCACGGTCGTAAGTCGGCACTCGAATCGAAAGAACTTACTCGAAGATGCCCGAGAAATTTCGTTAGAAATCAGAAAACGCCACTTCTAGTCGCCGAATGCCGGTGTCTTCAGACGCCCGTTATCGATGACATTCGTACTCGCTTTACGGTTGAATTCACTGTTCATACTTTACTAAGTAGTGGCAACTTTCATTTGTTGAGGAATGACCATGTCCTGTACTGTAATTCAGTTTATTGTGAACACATTTGCTCTATGGAACAAACTAAACCTGTAAGCGATATGTGAACCGCGTAGTTTAAGATCTTAGTCTAGCTTAGATAAACTGACAAAAAGACAGAGGGGAAGGGCAGGGGTGTTGTTCGGTATTGGTGGATTTTTAGATGGTCTAGTGTTCCTTCTCCGTGCGTCTTTTTAATGAAGAACTCAAAGAGAAGTCAAGACTAACGCTTTTTCTCTCTAGCCCGTAATTTTTCTTGGTCCCGATATTCAAGTGGATCATCATTAGTTCAGTATATTAAGCGGTATTTGACATTTGTTTTCAGCTTGAATCTTTTGACAAGAATGATGATGGAGAAATAGAGTTGTCTGAAATGGCAAAGTAAGTATCTGCAATTTCATCATGTGTCTAGTAACTGATAGTACGCGCGGTATGATTGATCAATTTAGTATTCTGCAGTAGTGCTCGCTAAATCTAAAACTTTGTTGGTGTTGCTTGATTCAAAGGTCTGGGGATATAATAAGTATCTTAGTAACCACTGTAAGGTATCGCTCCTTGTTTTTCCCAGCTCATTAATCAGGACGTATTTTTACTAGGGCGAATTAGCAACGACTGACGATGGCAACGCTAAGAACGACGCTACAAAAACGTAATGTAATACGTGCTGCACGTTCGGCACGCATTTTAAGCACCGTCCACGTTAATTAATGTCTTTTTTTTTTGAAGAGCATACCTTCTTATCCGTTTCCGCCTTCTGTCCACACTAATCCGATAGAAAACGGAGGTGTACGTCTGCGAAATCGAGGTTTTCGAAAACGCTCTCTAGAGTGCAAGTATTTTGTAAACGGTGGTTCGGGGTCTTAAGATGGAAAGGAAAGGAAAGGAAAGGAACTTTATGTAAGTGTCTAGTCGTTCTAGCGCTGAAGCACTAATTGGGGACACTGTAAATTGAAATTAACAATTCATACAAATCAAGTCCAATTTTGGTTTTTGAGGAGAGGGGAAACCGGAGTACCGGGAGAAAATCTCTTAGTGCAGAGTAGAGAACCAACAAACTCAACCCACATATGATGCCGGGTCTAGGAATCGAACCCGGGCCACTAGTGTTCTCACCACTGCGCCATCCTTGCACCCCGCAGAAGGAAGGAAGGAAGGGAATGTTTGCATGTCTCGATCCAAAATATCCGGACACCTTGAATTAATGTTAGGTGGGCTCATTTCAATCTAATTTTTCGTTCGTTTTCGGTGATCTAATGTGGATAGTCGAAAATGCCATGAAAAGGAGGACGTCGAACTCTTTCTGAGTTTTCAAAGAACAGAAAAAGGAAGGCTCCTGTAAAAGGCGCTAGTGTAAGAGATTTCACCCCGGTTGTGCACTCCGGGGCTCTTACCCAGGGACCTGTTTCTGACAAGGATCGAAAACCCTCCTTGGGTCCGTTTCTCGAAAGTCCCAAAAACTTTTCGGGCTCGAAAAGCCATTTGTAAAAACTGCCAACCGCTCATTTTGGAAAGCAGATAACATGTTTTCAAGGTAACTGAAAGAATCATGACTGTGACGTTTGACGACTTAAATCATCTCCGTTTTCGAGATACAAAGGGAAATTTGACACCCGAAAATGACCCGTAAAGTTTCGAGACTTTCGACAAAAGGGCCCCTGGTCCGAAAAGCAATTTTTGAAACGAAAATCTGGTCTTGCTGAAAAACTCGATCTTTGAATACGTTTTCAAGACCAGAGAAAACAAAACGATGTCCAAGTTTCATTGTTAAGGCATTCAGTTTATGTCCATAATGCAAAACAACCGCTTGGCGCAGTTGGTTGAGCAACGGAGTAGCGTGCAGGAGGTTGTGAGTTCAACGCATTTCAGATTAGAGATCCTATTCACTATTCGATAAAAGTGGGCACGGAATTAACGGTGTGGTCTGGCCTGAATTCTCCAGCAAAATGTGGCCGGCTTTGCGGTGATGTCTCAAAAAAGAATTATGGTGTATGAAGCCACATAAGCCAAACTTGAACAGCCAAAAGTCCAAAATAGCCTGCTTGCAGACGGTAATTTTGTATTTCGGTCGCCATATTGGACGGGTGGAAGTCGGAAGATCTCACTCGTCCCAGATTTTCCGCCCGTCCAATATGGCGACCATAACTTACCGAGCGCTGGAGCGTAGAGATAATTAGATGCACGTCCAATATTGATATCCTACTAGACGTGTCCCCTTAATTCTATGGATTTGCTATCTGTTTCTAACAATAAGGGAAGTGTCAGGATTTCCATTGTGTTTAGATAAGTGTAAAAATGTTGTCGGTTAAATCCGTTCTCAGGTTGAATCCGTTTTTACAAAGATTAAATTGGTGATCCTCATTTTATCTAGGTTGAATATACTTTCTCTCATGCACTGTCTTACGCATCTCAACTCATCGTCGACTTAATTTTTTTATATCATTTTATCAGTTTCTGTAATCATACACTTATCAACATTACAACATGATAGTAAGGCATCAAAAAATTGTACTTTGCACTTACGGGTACTCGAACTCGGGCCCTCCAGCTGCGCCCGGTTGTTCGAAGGTCGATTAACTTAATCCTGGATTAGTGTAAACTTTTGTTTCATGTTTTCCACTTTTTGGTGAAAGTTCCTTTTGCTTAATTTTGTTTTTCAAGTTTGACTTCCTCTAATGTAAAGTCTTGCCGAATATCAGCATTGAACAGCATTTGGGAGCAGAGAAATAAACTCCTTGGTTAATTTTTAATCTGGGATTAGAGTTAATCGGCTTTTGAACAACGGGCCCAGATGTATAGTTCTGTGTCTTCACCACTACACTACTACGGCGAAGATGTTCAACCCAACACAGCTCTTATCATTATTTACTTTTGTATAATAAGTGAATTGATATCCATGTACAATAACCAAAACTAATCCTAACCTGACCCTAATATTTCTCTAGGCTTAATTTAGGCTCCAAAGGTTTCTTCAATTCATCTGAGCGCGCATTCAACCTACAGGTAAAGTGAGGATCACCAATTTAACCTACGTAAAAACGGATTCAATCTGCGAATGGATTTTAACGGTAACGTGGATGTAGAGATTGATATCTTACTAGACGCGTCCCCTTAATTCTATGGATTTGCCATCTATTTCTAACAATAATCGAAGTGTCAGGAAATCCATTGTTTTTAGTTAAGTGTAAATGCAGCATTTTTTTTCCTTACTTGGGGAGAAGAATCTAAGAGACATTTATAATTTTCCATTTATTTAATATCTTTTGCGTGAAACTAAGCTTAGCGCCGCGAAAGGACTGGATGGACGCCAGTTAATACGAGGGCGCTCTGGATATGAAGTGATAGATATCGCGCCGAGTTTGTTATAATCATTTTATATCCAGCAAGCCCGAGTAGAATAGTTGTCTTATCAATTAAAAAACTCCAGGATCAACTACTCTTCCACTCAAGCATTGATTTCTACCTCGGTCAATTCCGGTCCAAAACGGCTCTTGTCGGCCATGTTTATGTTTTCAGGGTTGCAGAAATGTTTTTTGCTCGCTTTATTGCTGACGCGTTCCTTGACCATATTAGGTACAGCAGGTATAGGAACTGATAGCCCGCATGTGTTCGGCGAGCCAATGAAAATGCTGAAAATCTGATATCTGTAGTTCAGTTTTTAATAATAGGCCATTTTCGAAGTATCAAATATTCAGCTTGATAGTGAGGCAGTGAGGACAAAAACAGTAGGAACACGTTGGAATGAATATGCTAAATATTTACACATCATCCACTTTCCTTAATATATCGAAAAGGGCCTCAGTTTGAGTTAGCCGTGGCTGGCGTCAGAACCACACAAGAATGGTGTGGACAACTTTTTCAGAGATTTTAATCTTTCAGTCGCGTGAAAACCTGACTTTGTAACCCATGAAGGTGATCTCTTGAACCTTTTTGAAAGGAGTCTTATTAAAGCTATAAAGTGTCCATAACGCGCGGATTTCAATAAAAATGAAAATTAAAAAATGTACCCTTACCTTTCTCGCGCCAACATCAACATCAGTCTTGTCCGAGTGTACTTACAGTTAACGTGTCAATAAAACTCTAACTACGTGCACTTCTGAACATATCTGATAAAAAAAGGATTCCTGTTGAAATTTAAATCTCAACTGGATATGAAAAATGCGAACTGAAGTTGCATGCGTAACTGCTTTGGATCTCGTAGCTGGTTTACCGAAACATTTTCGTCTCATTAGTGACAGGCTAGGTTTATCGAAAGCTACAGATTGGTACGGTTAAAGGAAGTTCATCTCTCGCTTTTCTAGATTGTTACCGGTGGAAGAAAACTTTCTGGCGAAATTTCAGGTAAACTAAATGATTCTCTTCTTAAGTTCATCCTGGTTAAACCTTTTTTTTGTCAAGGATCAACTTTCCATTAATTATAACAGTGTTTTTTTGCTTTTCATCGACGATCAGATCAGAAAAGACTTGACAAGAACTGAATTTGAGAAGATATGGTACCACTATGACCAGGCAAGTTAATTCAATGATTTGTTTTAAAAGACGTATGAACTTTGACCACGAGGTTTCTAATTCGATATATTTACATCACGATGATTTTACAGACCGATCTAAAAAAAAAGTTATTTCCCCACGAATGACGTTTGCAGACCTTTTCAGCCAATCAAAAGCCTTGCATAATTAAGTATTACCCTTTGGTTGAGATTGGTCATTCGCCGTGAGAGCGTTCATTCTTGGATCTCATTCAAAAAGATAACAAGGAACTTAATTAAGCCTCGCGACGTTTTTGAACCATGGAGGACGAGAATTTTGGTCTCTCCCAGACCTTTTAACTAATCGTCTCAAATCTAAAGATACTTAGCAGTATAAATGTGATAGTTTCAGGACAAGTTAAACTGGAAAACTGCACACTTTGTGGTTGTCGTCCGGGGCACTAAGATGTCCCGTACTTAAGCTTCCTAATGACGTCCGCGAACGTCGAAACGTCATCCTTTTCGGACAAGTTCTTGATTCCTTAAGTGAGTAATATTTTATCGCAGTTTTATCTTTCTTTCTTTTTTCAATTGAAATGTTATAAGAATAGCTTGGTATGAAAATGCTGTGACGTAGACCTAGTATGGGAGTTGTACGCTCAAACATGGACTCCTGTGTATACAAGTATTTGTGGGAAATTTCAGTGTTTTTACACCTCGAATTCATGCAACGGCAGGGCGCGGGAAACCCATAGCTGGCTTTCCTTTACATGCATCTGATTGGCTGAGAATGTGGCGCGAAATTTTCTTAAGCCAATCCGCAAGCGCAAGTTCTCAAAAATCACGAATCTGTTCTTTTATTTGCTTTTGTATACAGGATCACAATGGAAGTATTGGTGGAGCTGAGCTTGACGCTCTTATAAGAGATCTGTACATCAAGAACAACAGTGTAAGCATTACACAACGTCCTATCATTCGCCTCAGATTAGACTGTTAGCAGTCCGTTAGTCGAGAAGGCTAGGAAAATCGGCGAGCGAAAAAGCCGAAAACTGGAGCGAGCGAGCGAAGTGGGGATGGGGGCCGTCTCTCCCCAGTCTCTTCTCGTTTCTTCCACATGCTCCAGCCTCGTCGCGCTGTGCGCTTTCGGATTTTTTCGCTCTCTCTCTCTCTCTCTCTCTCGACTATACAGAAAAGAGCTGCTAGAAGTTTCTAAATTAAAGTGACACAAGGCAGTTCTTAGCCCTTAAGTCGAACTTCCTACGGCGTGATCGGTATTCGAGAGACTGAATTCGTTCAAGTTATACTTGCGACGTTTGATTGAAACGTTATTTTTTTTTTCTATGTATTTCCCTGTAAAATGCACAATTGAAAGTACAAAATACCTTTGCTTTCCAAACACCATAAATTTTTGCAGGAAGCAAAATTTCATAGCATTCTGATGTTTTCGATTGACGAAAGAAATATCCACGATAATTCCAAATCGAGAAAGCATAGATTCAAACTACCGCGCGGATTTGAAAATATACGATTTAACTTTCGCAAACATTCGAGGACTTGACAAAGCTTTACTGTTGAGAGGGATAAGTGGTTTGCAATCATGTTACAGGCCTTTAGAGATCCAAATATTTATCGAAGAGACTTAATTAACTTTCTGACCCCATGCAAGCATGTAGGACCAGAGCTCTAGAAAAGTTTACAAGCTCCGGAGCAACGCGCAGAAGACACAGAATCTGATTGTTAGTATTAACATTGTTACATAATGTTCCATAACTCTGACGAAATCGTATGAAAAGCAATGTATTTTAAATTTATTAAAAGTAGATAAAAAGTTAAGATAAAGACATGATGCGTGAATGCGAAAAAGAGTTTTTTTAATTTCTCCAGGAGCCACCAGACATGAAAACGATAAGTGATCAGCGAGATGTTATCCTGCGTTTTGCCGACCGTGACGGAGATGACGGAATACAGAAAGAGGAACTCGGCCTGTTCTTCTCTGTCGCGCAGTCGAGACGAGTGCAAGAGATCAAGGTGGACGCGGAAGGGCGGAAAGCCGAGAGAAGAGCAGAAAAAGAAGCCGAAAAAATAGAACAGCAGCAACAGAAAACAGACGATGGTGGCTCTACTGGCGGCAAAGCGGGTTGTTGCTGGTTAGTCTGATGGCTCTGAGATATTCAAACGAAGCCTTCAAAAGTTTAGCTTTAAATTTTACCAAACTGCATGTGTGCTTATCATAAGCTCTTTTTGAGACTCTTCCTGAGTACTGTTGGTTACGGCTTAAATGAAGCAATTTAAAAAAAAAAATGAAGATGGAAAAGAAATGGATCCAAGTGGTAGGAGACGACACTGAAAGTTGACTTGTAGATGGAAAAGGTCGCGACCTTGGTGATATCCTTTGATAGACCAATTCGGCTAACTCAAAGTTGTATCCAATTTGGGAGTAAAACGTTTTGTTCCAAGTATTTCCATATCATTTAAATGTGAATGCTTCATTGTCGTGTAAATTCAACACACAAAGAATCTTGACCCCGAGAGATTTGAATTGCGTTCAACATTGAGTTTGCCGAATTGGTCTATTGGTCACTTCAAACCATCAAAAAGGTGCTCTCAAAAGATTAAAAAAATACATTCCCCAAAAGAGATAAAACAAACTTCAACTGTTCTCCAGGGTCCAGTTGTTCAAATCCTGGATTACGGGAAACTTTAATTGCAGTCTGTTTTCTCCCACGACTTAAAGGGGCACTGTCAGGCTTAATTTGCTGTTGGGTAAAATTAAGCTCACACGTATTTATTGCACAAAGAGCTCTTCGTATTTAATTTTTGCGACTTTCTGCGGACACCATTTCCGAATCAGTTTTTTTTTCAAGTTGCAATTCATTTCCATCCTCTCCATCCATGGATGCAAATAACAAAGAATAGCTTCAGTGCACTTCAATTGTTATTGGGAACAAAACTACAACATTATTTTTTGGTCTTGATTGATGCAAAGACGTATTTCGTTCATTAATCACTTATCACGGGAACATGTGAACCTAGAAATGACCAGCTCCCAACGTCAGTGGCTTCATGGTTAGAGCGTCGCACCGGTATCGCGAGGTCACGGGTTCAAACCCCGTTGAAGTCCTGAATTTTTCAGGCTCCTCGACGCAATAGTAAATTGCGCTCTTAACTGCGAGCCAACACAATTTCACTTGATTACGTATTTTAGTGTTTTGAAGTTTGAATGAAATAGCGTGACACTGCCCCTTAAGCTTCCAAAATTGACTGAGCGTTTGCTTTTTACAAGTTTATTGCTTTTTTGGCGGGCGAAAGTCAAGCCTTGTTCTGAACAACGGGGCCCAGCAGATGG
>NC_090869.1:8650244-8672744 GCF_036669935.1 Montipora foliosa | reverse complement strand
TAACGATCTCTTTCAATAATTTCCGTTCCTTCTCTCCGACCAATGACACGGATCTACATAAGACGAAAGAAAAAAAATCACAATTCAATGTAAAATAAAACCAAATTTAACTGATGAGATCATTATTATATAGCACATTTTCTGTGTAAATTTATTCAAATAAACTTGATAACACGGTGAAATACACAGTCGATGACGAAACTGGAGTGAGCCTCGAACCCATAACCGCGCCACTGCGCACTGAATTTCCTGTGAGCCAAGCTGACTGGGAGCTGGTAACCAGCTGACAGACTCGAACCCATAACCGCCCAATCGGTCTGCACGGTGCTATAATCAGATCTTTCGCTAAGAAAATCGTTTTATATAATATTTGCACTTCCAATAAACTATGACTTTGCCATGGTGTCTATTAGATACAGGCTGTTTACACATATATTATGTGATCATTGATGCTTAGTTACTTCATGGTCTACGATGCTCTTTCGCTTCGAAAATCATATCATATTGACAGTTTCAAATACTTTCACCAAATAATGTATCATACTGTGATTATGATATCAGTGATGACACGTTCCCTACCTGTACACTAACCAAAAAGTGAAAGGAATGGATTGATTGGCGAAGATGTGTTTTGAGAAGGGTTAGCCTCAGACAGAGGCGAAACCGCCAGGGGTATGGGGCGCAGGAAAAGGGAAACTCAGTCAGTCTCCTCATAGCCCGGCTTTGCCGCTCGCACGAGCCATCTCAAGAAAGACGAGAAAACCGCCAGCTAATTGGGCTGAGACGGCGTGCGAGTTTTATGGCCAGAAGATGTAAGCATTTCCAGATGGTCGTTTTAGCACCCTAGGCGTTGTTCCGGTCGTACCTGGCGTTGCGTAAAGCGTAACACGTACTGTTTACCTTCCACTCCGCCCTGCTCGAGCCGTTCTTCCCACTCTGTGAATATACTGTTTCAGGGTTGGTGGAAGGTTGGCGTTGATAACCTGCAAATAAAGAGAACACTTCATCGCATCGCATCTTGCATCATTAGCGAACACTTAACCTCACTCTGAGGGTTTTTCTCCGGGTACTCCGGTTTTCGGCCTTATACATGTCTCGGGGATGCACCTCGAATGGGTTCCCCACGCGTTCGAGCTCGGCCTTTCGGACTCAAAACAGAGTTGCAATTACCAAAAATCAAAAATCAAAATAGCTGGAAGTTATTTGCTTTTGCAAGAATGAAAAATTATTGTGGCAAAATGTTAGTCAACACTCACTGTTTTAACGCCAAGAATATCTAATCCGCGGGAAGCCAAATCCGTAGCAACAAGAATGTCCACTTCTCCCTCCTTGAATTTTCTTAAAGCCTCCAAGCGCTAAAAATTTAAACAACAAAAAATTACATTCATAATACACTTCCACTGGGACAGTCAAGTGGTGTATTCTTGAAATTTAAATCAACAAGATGAGAAGTGATTATTGTCATGGTGGCATTTTAGGCCTAAAAAAAATCGAAAGAAAACGGAGTTTTAATCTGGTGAAGCACAAACGTTTTACAAACCTGTAATTGAGTTAAATTACCATGCAGTTCCTCGGCATTTAAGCCCAACAGGCCTAATATGATTCGCAGTCGGTGAGCTAAGCTCTTGGTTTGCAGGAAGATCAAGCAGTGGTCATTAAAGGTTCTACTGCATAGAGCTGAAAGGAGAGGCAAATACATGCAACTCAATACAACGCAGATGATTAACGGGAGAGAACTGGCCAAAAAAATAAGATCTAATGCGCTAAAACCGCCAGACTTGCTTTCCCAAGCGAACTGGAGTAAAATTCTAAATTTAACGCAGCTTAGTCTATAATCACAAAGCAGTTTTACCGTTAACCTGTTCCCTCCAAAGAAAGGCACATACAGATTTTACTACGTCCACGTCTGACGATTCCACTCGTCGACGGGGAACCCTTACAAGCGAAAGAATTAACTACGGCAAGATTTTCGCTCGCACGTTTATTACTAGCCCCTTTCATTCAAACGAGGCCCACCTACCTGTCACTATGGCCAATCGATCATTTTCTCGGTTGTTTCTTATCCTCACAAACTCTTGTCGCAAGTTATGAGCCACATCAGTGTTATTATCGACAAACAATCGCACCGGCTGGTTCAAAGACAGACTTACAAGTTCCTCAACCTGAAAATAACACATCCGCAATGAACAGTTATTGTTAAGAGAGCGCGGGGTTCTGAGAGACCCCTTTTTAAGGCGGACATGTTCAAACATACAAAAAACAGAAACTTAGGATGGAAAATCGTCAGTCATTGAAATATTCCTGTGTCGCCCGGCGGGATTGGTTTAACAATTCTTCCTTTAGATGTGCTCTATTTTAAATCTGTGGCTATGATGATGCACGACGTATCAAACAACTTGACAGCTCCTAATAATTATATTTAACCTATTCACCCAACAAGCTGATATTCATCCTTACGAGACGAGATCATCAAAAAGAGGATATTCTTTTCTAAAATGTTCGAGAATAGATATTCAAAAAAGATCTTTCTCAAGAATTGGCGTTAAAATTTGGAATAGCTTATCTTGTGAAGTGCGCCAGATGTCAAATTCCAACTTCAAAAATAATGTTAATGATATCCTCTTCTAAAGACTACTAAAATATGATGACTACCTTGCTGTTTCGATAATATTGGCAAATTTTGACTCCTCAGTTTAGCATGTCACGTAGTTAGTCATTTATTTATTCAATTTAAATTACTTTTTTTCATGTTTATTTATGTTATACCGTACAAGTGTTAAGCTGTTCTCCACTGCACTAACCGTATTCTAAAACCAATTTATTATTTATGTGAATGTGTAGTTATGTATTTGTAACCATGCATTTTATCTGGACTATATTTGCAAGCACTGCTCGCCTCGACTAGCTTTTGCTAACTGCGAGCATTGCATAGCGTTGTGTTATTTTATATAAAATACGAAATAAAAACTGAAAACTGAAGCCCCTTTTTAGTCCAGTTTGACGGCCCTTTTCTCAAATAACCTCGTTCCCACGGTTTTTTGTCGATGAGACCCTAGGAACGAGGTTGTTTCTCAAAGTATCTTAAAGCTCTATGGCAGAACATCCGAACTAGTAATTGGACGGTGATAGGTTCGATTTTTTTTTCAAGTTTCCTCGAGTAGCCATCGCTTAATCGCAATAGACCAGTTCGGCTAACTCAACATTATACCCAATTCAAATCCAATGGGAATAGTCTATTGGCCACTTTGAGGTTGCAGGGTCGAGAGTCTTCAATTGCATTGTGGGACTGCTTTGGGGACGAGCCCCTGTTTATGCAGTCGTTCACTGCAAAGCAAAAATACTCTCGTATATTCTTGTACGATAATAAAATTCGGGTGAAATCTTTATACCTTACGTTGTTAGTAAGTAAACATCATATGTACTACGACCTCAGTGACCTTTTGATCAAATATTCTCGTTTTTCGGACAATTCTGTCTCTTGGTAAGCGAGCCATCGTTAGTTCGTATTTGTGCGGTCTTGCTCTCGTATTAGGTGTATCTTGCAATTTTTGTCAATAAGCATTCGTATATGTATATCTGAAAATAACGTCGGGAGTTGGAAAAAAGAGAAAGAGATTTGCGTCGACATTGTGACTAAGCTTTATCTCTATAAACTTCTAGACTCGCCTAGACTCGAGGTCTTATTATAGTTTTGTCTGCCGAAGACTTATCTGTACTGTAAAATACGCGTTATTTAGCAGTACAAGTAAATGCCGAATCGATTTTTAGAATTTATTTTTGCGTCAGGTAACTCTAGTTTGTAACGTCCATAAATTTCACATGTCACGTGTTAAGATTTCATAGAGGTTAGGGTATCAGCGGTTTAGCCGAATTTAATGCAATCTCTAATCTGAGATCTGTTGGCTCGTGCATTTCAAAATTACTTGTACCTCGTCTGTCATAGTTGCTGAAAACAACATTGTTTGTCTTCCTCTTGGGCTCAGCCTAACAATTTCCTCCATCTGATCTTTAAAATTCTCATCTAGCATTCTAGAGATAAGAATGAACAAAACATAAATCACGAAATACAGTCAAGTGAGTTTCTTTTTTTTTTTTCATGAGACTGTCGGGTTCTGCCGGGTGTTGGGACAATGGGTGAGGCCAATAAAAAAATTAATTTATTATGGAGTTACTCTATTTATTGCCTCGACTACTATACATGGGACTTTCGTATCATCCACATTAATGCGTTTTCAAAACTCTCGTTTTCGTCTCGCCGAAAACGAGGCAAACTACTTTTCACCCACACTATCGTTTCCAGCTTTCTACAACAACATAACAGCACAGAAAGACGATGTTCTCAAAATTGTCCAACGCTTTTTATGCCATCGTTTTCACACGTTTTCGTATTCACCTATCCACATGCACAAAATTAATGCGTTTCAAACGTTCTCTAACGCCGACGTCACCGCGTTTTCATATGTCCACGCTAAAACACCGAGCGCTTTCAAAACGCTCCACTTTAGGAATCGTTTCCGACAGTCTTTGTTCTCAACAGAGTTTCGGGCGTTTTAGTGTGGATGAAAGACGAAAACGTACCAAAAACCTTGCGTTACAAAAAAGAGAGAGATTTTTGCATCGATATAAATCCTAAGCTTCACTTCAAAATCTTCTAGAGTCGAGTTCTTACTACTGTTTTGTCTGACGAAGACTGAATTCTGTACTGCGAAATAGGTATAATTTAGTAAATGCCAGTTCGACTTCCACAATTTAAGTTCTAACACAGGCTGGGGCCAACAAAAAAATAATTCATTACGTAGTACAACATTTTTTATTGCCTCAACTACTTTGGCATCGTCCATATTAATGCATTTTCAAAACTCGCCGTTTTCATCTCGGCGAAAACCAAGCAAACTATTTTTCATTGACACTGTGATCGTTTTCACCTTTCACCCACTCTACAACGCTCAAAAACGATCAAAGCAAGTATTTTCACAGTTTTCCAACGCTTTTACGCGTCAACAACCCAGGGTAGTCAATCGAACGTTCAGTAATCGAACTCAATCGAACTGACTTCGATTGGGTTCAATATTCGAACATAATACAGTAGAACCCCGTTAATACGGTCATCAACGGGCCAAAAAAAATTGGCCGTATTAACGGGGTGACGGTATTACCGGGGTAGGGTGAAATTCATGACTAAGGGGCCGTGACATTTTTCTCTTTAATAAACAACAAGAGAGTACGTACAGTAATAGTATAAAATACTTGAAACTAGCGCTGGTCGTATTGTTGTGGAAGAAATGAAGAAACTGGGGGTTCGATACACAAAACCCTAACCCTACAAAGCATGAGCCCACCTGTCAGCTTCGTCAAGAACAATAATCTCTACAGTGTGGAGACTAAACGATGGAGTGTTATGAAGATGATCCACAAGTCTTCCCGGTGTAGCAATCACTATGTCAGGTCCTTTACGCAGAACTGCCTCCTGGCCCTTCATATCAAGGCCACCTTGACGAAAAACGGAAAACAATAATGTTTGACTCCACCCTTCTTGTGGTTGCAGTGTTTGTAAAATTCACCCCTTTGTTTAAGGTAATTTCCTTGAAATTGTTCTTCTATCAAACTTTTTTGGAAACTTGGCACAATTAACATTCATGATATGAATATTAAAAAAATGCAATAAAAAAATGGGGTCACCGTGCTTGTTTACACGTCAGCAGGCTCTTAAAATGGGGTATTTTTACTGTTTGCGCGTTAAAAATTCGAATCACCTTCATACAGAATTAAGTCTTGGTTACTTCAAAGACACAAAATTTTATTTTGAAAATAAAGCTTCTTTTATTCACATAAGCAGTATTGCTTCATTTACGCCGTTTTTGATTGCCTGGTTGTGGGAATAGTGCACTTTTTGGGACAGTGCCGTGGTTAGCTTGAAGTTCTCGCCTTGGGTAAAATACACCCAGTACGGAACTGTTTTCCAAAAAAAATTCATGTTCTACTATCAAACTTTTTTTCTTCTTCAAATATGTTCTTTATTAGACTGTTCTTAGCAAATACTTGAAAAAAAAAATCGGGCGTCACCGTGCTCGTTTGAGAGAAAAGGAGCAGTGTTTTCGCTATCGGGCTTAGTTTGAGGGAAATCTCTTACGTTTTGTACGCGCACGTGCTCATGTGCGCGCGCTAATGAGGCGAAAATCGTGCGCAGTAGGAATGCGCAATGCAATACTAAGGAATTACCTTAAGAGTGAAACTTAAAGATCTCTAAAGATTGAAGCGATCCTCGTACTTATCTGGACAATTTAAGCGATTGTCTCTTCTACACCTTATTCCAAAATGGCCGCCATTTTAGTATTCTTTTGTTTCCATGCAAATTGGCCGTTAAGGCCTCGTTCAAGGTTAAATATTCTTTTGAATTTTACGTTTGAAAGCGAGGCCATAAGGGTCAATTTACATGGAAACAAAAGAATACCAAAATGGTGGCCATTTTGGAATAAGGTGTATAGACACCTGAACAGTTCCGGCCGTTTCAACGGGGTTCGAAGCCGTGACCTCTGTGATACCGGTTCAATGCTCTACCAACTGAACGACGAAGCCACACAGTTGGGAGCTCGTCAGTTTGTTGGGCTCATTTGTTTCCGTGAAAGGAATGTGATGAATGAATTCAGAATCACTTCAACCTTTCGTCTATAACTCACACTGTACACGTTTCTTTCATTAAAGATCTCTAGGGAATTTACTTTTTAATGAGGCACCCTTGAGGGTGAAGTTACCGTACAGTATGTATAAATGTCACAGTGAAAGCAAAGACGGACACTGATGATATTTCGTTTGACGAGCTTTGACGTTCACTGTTCGTTTGTTGCTCGTTGGATGCTTTTGGAGATCGATCATTCATTCCGAAAATTGAGGCAGCCGTTTCACATTTCATGCTGGTCGTCTCATTTTCAGCTATTTCTCATGTACTCTAAGGGATTGAGGTCGATTCGCCCCGGAGTCAATTCACTCCACATTTTCGTCGATCCACCCCCAAGGAGACTGTTGTAGAGGCGGGATCGATTCAAATGTGGAGCTTATGAACCCTGGGAGGATCGGCCACAATTTATTATTATTCAATAATGCAGCTGAACATAAAAAATTTGATCTCAATATTAATAGAGATAATAGGCACCGCGTTTACTTGAAAATTTGGCAGAAGACTTCAAAACAAGAAACAAGAAATTCTAACTTTTTCTTTGGCAGCATTTATGAAATTAATTAAACTTAGGTCCCTACTAATTTATTCGCACCCTGTGTAGCCCACTGGGAGTTAAGAATATGCACAAATAAATACTTGAGGCAAAATCGTACGAGAGAAAAGGAGTAACGTAGCGAGAGTAAAATTAGAAGATGAAAGCGAATCCAATCCTAGAAACTTCTGCTCCGTTCAAATCGGTGCGTTTTTCTGTGGGTTTGTTTCATTCAATTTCGTTTTTAGTATATTTTCTTGATTGTCCTTTTGTTGAGTAATAATAATAATAATAATAACAATAATAATAATAATAATAATAATAATAATAATAATAATAATAATAATAATATAATAAAAGTCGTTCTTCTGAGAAAGGTACAACGCACTGCAAAATATGACGTATATGTGGACATCACTTTTCCCGATTTATCTGTGCGCCGATGTTTCTATGATGACATCCACCACCAAAAGAGTTACAATTGTACATGCATGCATATACTTGATAAAAAAAATGTTGATAAACGACTATTTTTTGCACATACAGTATCACTAACCAGCTGCCAGACAGACATGAATGTCGGTGTGTTTAGATAGTGCTTTGGCCACTGAATGAACCTGGAACAAAAATTCATAAAGACAACAAATAATGAATAGTGCTGTGGCATTCATGGCGTCCTGTAATTCCGTGCACATCTTACCTGAATGGCCAGCTCTCTCGTGGGAGCAAGAATGAGGACTCTTATAACAGAAGCCTGCTGGGGCCGGTAAATAAGTCTTTCCAATATTGGAAGCATGTACGCAGCTGTCTTACCTATGAACAACAACAGTAAAGTAACTTTATGACTTTATTCTCAAGGTTCGTACCAAGGATTAATGCTCCACGAATTTAGACGACCAAATTTTAGTTCTTTTTCTTTAACGAGCGGGAAAAACTGAAGTACCCAGAGAAAAACCTCACCAAGCAGAGTGGTAAAGAACAAAACAAACTAAACCCACATATGACATTGAGTATCAAACCCAAGCCACATTGGTGGAAGCTGGTACATGTAAGTGCAGGGCTTTCAATAACTTTTGAAGCAGATGCCTGGGCTAATCTATGTAAGTGGTGGTCACGCTTGTCTTTTAAAAGGGTTTGAGGGAAAATCAAGGCAGAGTGGCCGGTGGTGAGAGGCAAATTTCTGACAACGTACATGTAAACCGCGGCATTGGACACTTTGAGGTTGCGCGGGAGACAAGGTCGAGAGCTTTGTTAAATTGCATTCTGGGGCCGTTTTGCGGGACCATTGCGTGCGCGGAGCAAGAATTCAAGTTGCAAGAAAGCGAATACCTGGAGCTGAGCTTCCTAAACCACCGGAATAATTATTGTACAATGGCTTGCCAAGGTGCAAAATTGTCCGGAAAACAAAAAGATGTGATCTTAAGGTCAGTGAGATCGTGGTACATACGAGGTTTATTTACCATTTACGTAAGTTATAAAGATCTAACCCGAAGTTAATTGTTATCGTATAAGAATAATTATACGAAAGTCGATTTGCTTTTCAGAGTAAGCGATTGCATATAAAGAGTGGCTCGTCCCCACAACAGTCCCACAATGCAGTTCAATCAAACTCTCGACCCTGTCTCCCACGCAACCTCAAAGTGGCCATTATACCGCCGGAGACCGGCTTCTAGTGCAACCCTTGTAAGTAAGTGCTCTCACCACCGAACCAGCCCTGCTCTCCTCTTACACAGTAAATCTACAAAATTACATTTTATCAACGACATGATACATTTTATATTTCTCAACTTAAAATTTAAGAAACTAACAACTCTTCTTGAGATTATTCCGAGCACAAATCACATTGCATTCATTTCTTTACTAACCTGTACCAGTTGCAGCACATGCGCATATATCTTTCCCCATCAGAGCCACAGGAACAGTGGATGCTTGGATGGGAGTGGGATGACTAAAGCCTAAATCATTTATAGCCTTTTGACAAACACAAGACACTGATTTCTTAGCTTTGAGGAAAACTAGATTTAAATGTAAGGTCACTTCCACACAAAACTCAGTTACCAGTCTGCAACCACCTTTATTGAAGGACAATTTTCCTCCCCTAGATGTTGAAAGCCTGAATACAATGTAATTTCACCCAACATGCAGTTTTAAAACAAAATTTGATTTGACTCTTATACATCAATACTTTTGTATTCTTTCCTGAAGTTAATGTATAACTCTGCTACAATTTTGTAGCCCTGGTTGAAAACTACAGATCTGTGAAAGATTTTCAAAGCTCGTCATGAAGAACTCAATGAGGTTTCTCAAAAGTCGTGAAAGATTCTTCAACTTCTTGAAGAAGGTTTTGAAGATGTCTGTACAAGACATTTAAATGTTACTAGGGGGTCTACGGTTGCCTCTCTGTCCCCCTTTTTTTTATAAAGTTAGTGTAATGGTTGGGGTTGAATGTTGCTACACGTAGCTTGTAATTACTAGGGACTGGGCAGCCCTATGGAATTGATGAACTGCTCCAACCTTTTTTCAATTTTAATTGTTTCTGATCTTAAGGGAGTTCCCCACTGAAAAGCAAGGCACCTTAATTGTAGGGTGTAACTGCAAAAGAAACATTATTTGTGTTTGCCTTGATTGCTGGAAAGTTTTAATTATTGTGGTTCCAGAATTAGATTCCAGGGAATGCCATTGCTGAATCTGGGAGGGGTGCTGTACATACAAGTACAGGTACATGTATGTTAAAAAATATAGTTCTCATCTTGATTTGTGTTTGGTGGTTCCCAATTCAATTAACCTTCACTTTGGTATCAATAAAATCTCATAAAGTATAAGTGCACGAATTGAGGAACACTGTGCAATTTTACCTTGAGTAAAGGTCTTGACAAGTTCATAGTTGAGAAACTTTGATGCATCACTTGAGGAGGAGGTTCTTCAAAAAATTTATTTTTTTTCTTTTCTTTGACCTGAATTGAAGAAGAAGAAAAACAAAGACATGAACAAGACCTGCAAAAGTCCTCAATCAATGCCTCACTCATTTCAAGTACTGGTATTTCCAACCACAAATGCACAAGTGAATGAAGTCAACGGAAGACCACATGTGCACTGTATTCACCACCACTAAGTAATGATGATGTTTAAAATAATAGACTAAAGGTATCATTCAGCAAAACATATGTACATGTATGTAGGTTCTCCTTGCCTCCTGTCTGGATTTAAACCCCTTGTCACACTGCAGAAAATTGGCAAGGCACATTCGCCAACTTGGATGTTAAAAAATCTTGGAACATTTTGCCCCACAAAGATAAATCTATGACAGCCCCCCCTCCTCCCCCAAAACAATGTTGAATTTTGTGCACCGCACAACCCAAAATTCCTCTACAACTGTTTCCTTTTAACAACATTGTAGGAGGGGGAAGGGGGAGAGACAGTCATCACCCCCCAGTTACAGTGTATGGTGAAATAGCGTTTTCTTGCTTTATTTACATAAATGATCTTTAGTATTTTCTTGACTGTCCCAAGGAATTTTGTCCCCCATTGAAGGCGTGGAAACAAGTTTAGACACTGATTCACTCAAGAGCACACTACCCTGTAAAAAAAATCTTGCATGGATCCTACAGTATAAAAAACCCCTCTTGACCCCAGATCCCTAAATTTGCAAAGAGTGAACACTTGAAACATCTAATTTTTAAATCGCTCCATATAGTCATTGATTTACCTTCATCAACTCAGGAAACAACTTTCTCTCACAACATAATTATTTGCTCTCGAAGCTTCAGGTGTTTTTGCCAGATAAATCAAGTATCTCATTTAGGGACATGCTCTTGGCAAACAGTTGTATGTTTTTTTTTTTTTGTCTGCGTGTGTAAGAGTTTACAATGCTTAAGTGCCTATCCCCTCAACACACTTTTCCATTTTATAAGTGTATATTCTCCGAAATCATCCCAAATACATGTACAATGTATGTTGTGTTGTTTTTAGAATCCTTTGATTGAAATTTCAGTTCTTTATGGGCTTTGAAAGACAGGAAAACTGATCATACTGTGATCAATAACCGAGCAAAAAAGGGCAATGGGTTCGATATCAGGTTGATGTAACAGACTGCTTTGCATTGAGATAGTTCTTTGAAAACAGCGATGCAAATATAATTTGTGACATCAACTCATATCAAACCCATTCCCCTTCATTACTTGGTTATGGATCAAAGCATGACCAGTTTTTGCATCTTTCAAAGCCAATAAAAAAGTGAAATTTCAATCAAAAGGTTAAAAACAGCACAATATAATAATTATTATTTGGGACAATTTCGGAGAATAAATTGGAAAAGTGTGTTGAGGTGGTAGGCACTTTACAAATAACTACATGTAGTTCACATCAAGTCCAAGCCCACAAAGAAAACCTAAGGACATAGGAACGGAATTCTAGATCTTGTGCTAGTGATGGAAGTTTTAATTACAGTGTAAGACAGGAGCACGATGATTAGCATAAAAGTACTGCTTTGCGTGATCTTAAAATAGCACTAAAGCAATTAATATAATTATATATCGTATATGTACATGTGTCTTGTCTGCTACTTCATCATCTTCATCACTGCTACCCTCATCAATATCATCATAAGAAGGGTGGACAAGGTTCACTGTGAGAAAAAAAAAGACAAAAAGAGAAAAAAATTTGTGATTCTTTAATAATATTAAATATCCTAGCAAGTCACTACAAAGCTGTAAGTCTAAAAAGTTGCACATGGTGAATAATCATGTAAATGAAAATAGCCTAGCAAAGATAATCTCCAATTAACACGACATATGAAAATACGTTGATCAACATTAAGACCCCACCAAACATACATGTACTGTATCTGGGTATTTTCATAAACCAAGGCTTTTCACTCCATTGTTGTGCCCTGTCTACATGAATACAAACAAAGATTCTCTAAAACGCTCTCCAGGACAGTAGATATTTTAAAATGGAGGTTTGTCATAGTCATATTTTCATGGAGAGGTGAAAACCGAAGTTTTCAAATACGATGACACTGACAGCGCATGTGCCTGCCTGCTTTAGGCATAATTAGGGTGGAGGTTAGCATTTTCTAACAGTTTTTGGGTATTCAAGACACGTAGAGGGGCACATGGAATTCAAAAGTTAAAACGCTATGTGTGGACACAAATTGTTCAACAATTTGTTCACAGAAAAAAATCTTTGTTTCCAAAGTATCCAGATACATGACTTGTGGACAAGGACCTTAGTCGCTCTCATGAGAGAAAAAAGACATTTTGAAGTGGAAAGCAAAGTTTTAAACAGCTCACCAGCAGTTTCCCTGCATTCGTTTTCTTTCTCTCGATCAAACTGTTCATTGGTTTCCTCTTTCTCAGCTTCATCATTATTCACATGTTCTGAAGACAGATTCTGTTCATGATCAGCTCCCTTACTGTTCTTTCCCTGCAAACAAGATTGGCACACCATTTAATTTTGTTGACCATTATTTCTTCAGGGACAAAACCATGTGATAGCGAACAAAATAATCAAACCTTTCTTTTATCTTCTCTTCTCCTTGCTATTTTGTCCTGCAGGCTAGACGATTGAAAACCCTGAAAAGACCAACAATGAAAAACAACTTATAAATTAAAAATACTTGTGACAGTATCATCATCATCATCATCATCATCATCATCATCGTTGTGTATTGTTAATAGGAAGCTTTAGTAATGACAACAGCAACACAAATGAAAATATCTCTAAAATAGACAGTTGTCTGATCTTAACCATTTTACAATTGGTCCAATCAATTTTCACATTGTACAATATTGGCAAAGCATGCTACAACTAAATTGATACGAACCATGTTGAAATAAAATAGAAAAATTTAATAAAGGTTGACAGTACTAGGTACAATTGTACAATGTGGATGTTTCAAGTCAAGGAAAACCTTAAATGTGGAAATCTAATTTGCAACAGAAGGGAAGAAATGAAATAAAATGCAAATGCATTGTGCACATGTAGCATGTTTTTCTGGCTCATCTCTTTAACATTGATTTTGGTGGCAAATTTATCTTTCAGTGTGGTTGGCGGAATGGTGCAAAATTAAAATCAAATTTGCTTCCAACATCAACAACCAATTATGCAACCTGCAATTCAAAATTTTCACTCTTGGTCAACAATAAAATTTGTCCTTCCTTTTCTATTGCTAGCATTCATGGATTTCCTGTTTCCAACTTTCCCGGACAATAGCCAGTTGCTCTTCCCGAAATTGTTGAAGTGCATATTTTGTTGTTGACATTGACATCGCTGTTCCATGTCAAAGTGATCTTGTTGTCATTGATGTTGACTCACTTTTGTTGTTGGATTAGGCATGTTTTAAGTGTTGGTTATTGTATTAGCTGTTGAATTTAGATGAATTCTATTGTTGACCTAGTGAGAAAATGAATTGACTATTGAACTGCAGCTTCTTTGTTGATGTTGTAAGCAATTTTGATTTCTTGAATTTTGCACCATTCTTCCAACCATATTCCAGAGCCTTGCTACATGTAGCTTTCAAAACAAAGCACTCTTTGGTCCAATGGATAGCAGGTTTACATGTAGAAAACAAAAGAATCTTGTAAACAGACGTCTATTCTCTGTAGCAATGTCAACATCAACATAAGCAATGAGATTATTTAGGAAGGTGGCACCTTTCCTGTTTACAAACTGAGCGGACCACTTTATTGAAATTTTTGTAGATTCTGCAAAAACTGTTTTCAAATGTTTGGTAGAAAATGCCATTCAGCAAAACTATTGACGATGCCGTGACCACTTTGTTTTATTCTGGAAAACACAATTTACAGTACGTGTATATCAGAAAATCTTAACATGCACTTGAACAATTAGGCACGAAGTCGCTTGTACATTGTATGCAAGGGATCGGGCGACTCGTGATTTTTTCGGCCGATTCCTTTAGTATCTGGGAAACTACCGGATAACCCGAAAGGGAGAGTCTCTGACAAATGCTGCTGTATACGTAACCACGTGTTGCACATCAGCTGTCAGCAGCTGCATGAAAGGCATGCAATGCCGGACTTGAGCGTTCGTTCTCAATAAAAACTCACCGATTCTTGTTTTCGTTTTGCACTGTTGATAGCAGTGTCGAGGTTCCAGAGTTCTTGATTAGCATCTTCCAACTCCCCAGAAAAGAAATTAAACCCTTCTTCGAACAATGATTTAGACTTCTTCTTCTTCTTCGCTTTCTTTACGGGCTAAAACCACACAAAGAATATCATTGGTTTTACTTTAAGAAATCTGTAAGGAATCGAAGTAACATACCTTTTCTCCTTCATCTTCACTGTCCGTTTCATCGTCCAATTGATCAACATCTTCATCAGAGTCAAGAGTTCCCACGAAAGGAAGAGCCGCCATGTTGGATCTGAACCGCTGTGCATAATGTGCGCAGCACTAAGTTGCACAGGTAAACCAATCACGCACGATCACGCACCTTCAAATGTCCCTTAGATTCTACCCTTCCAAAAAGCTGTTTATCAAACCATAACAACGATCTGCCTTGCTTCGAGGTCATCTTGTGTAAGCATCTTTTTCAAAAAAACATAATAATAATAACAATAATAATATTGTAAATGGTTTGAACCCAGGAGTCATATCATAAAGTAAAGTACGATCGTCCGGGTGAGTGTCCGGAGTTCTTATAGTATCTACTGACGTTACACAAATCACTTGACTCTGAAGATGACTTCCGCTCAGGTTGTCGAAACGTCAGTCAATGTCATCTCAAACAGTCCTTCTCAGGACTACACTCACCCGGACGATCGTACTTTACTTTATAACAATAATAATAATAAGAAGAAGAAGAAGAAGAAGAAGAAGAAGATATAACGAAGAGACAAAATTCTCTGTTACTCCGAGTTTAACGGCATTAACCACTTTATTACACGTAATAATAATAATAATAATAATAATAAAAATAATAATAATAATAGTAATAATAACAATAATAATAATAATAATAATAATAATAATAATAATAATAATAATCTCCAGGAGTTCAGAGTTAGTTTGGTGTCTTGTCAAACGTCTAGAAAGAATTTAAGTACACGAAACACGGCTAGAATTTTCAGAGCTTTCGAAAAACTGGACCCTTATTGTTCATTGAAAGTATTTTTTATTCTACTTTTGAGCCAAGAATCGATAATGCAAGTGCGTTTGCGTCGAGAAATATACTGATTTACATGCAGGTAAAACGTCTCCCCTACGGCTGGTTTTCACTTGAGAGGCAAGCGAAAGAACGAGCAACATACGGTACGCGCATTAACATTTCGCTTATTGGCGTCTTTTTTCCACAAAAAATATCACGATGCTGCTGAGTTTGCTCGTGTTTCTTGCTTACGTATACGTCAGTGGTGAAAATCAAATGTTGCCATCATTTTGAGTGACAAATCCTGTACGATAACACTAGTGGCATGCGTTGGATCAAATTACTAATCCGATAAGCGTAATTTAGAACACTTTTTTTATGCAAGGGCCAGCTGAACAAAGTATGAAATAAATATATATTCATGATTATTTTGTAATTAAGAACAACGAATATATATGGAAGAGCCGATACAACAGAGTCATTCCGAATTGTTCTGTATTCTAATTTGTTCAGTTATCAGATGACGAAGCTTGGTCTTGCCGGTCTATGGCACCCTGCGAGCAGAGCCTCTGTAAAACTCACCAGAGGGCGGACAAGAGAGGCTCTGCAAAAACCGTGTAAAGTCTTTCAAGTCACCGCAGCCCAAGTATCTGGGCTAGTCACTCTGGTCAAACGGGTTTACGCGGCGCGCGCATCATATTTTTGACAAAGCGAAGGTCAAAATCTCACCTTTAGTACGAACATCAATATGGCGTTCACGAGTGCGATTGAGACTTGGCCTGGATTTGAAACTGTCTCCAATAAACGGCTTACGCATACTCTATAAAGAATCTACACGATTTCTGCAGAGTCCTTTCTTTCTCGTCGAGTTAAGAAAGGCTCTGGTGGCAGGGTGGGTCTGTGGGTCTCACTAACCCACCTCTGTAGGTTCGGGATCATTAAGTTATCAGTTCGAGGTATTGCTCGTTGTGTTTTTCATTTTATTTTCTGACATTTACTTGGGAACCATAAAAATAGACGCAAAATCAAGCCAATAATTGTGGGATAAAGTTAAAAGGGTAATATCGCACGAGATCCGGGTAATAGGGTATAATCTAATAACCGGAGAAGAATTATTGTACTGCCGTATGAGAATAACCGGAGACAGGAACCCATGACCCGGAGCCTACAACTCTACTGTGTTTGTGTAACGGCGTTTTCACAGACCGATTTATTTTTAGATTGAATTTCCCGCGAATGAGACTCCCACAGGAGCCCGATGACCAATAACAAGAAATTGAGCTGACGTCATAGGGAAGGGCTAGTCTAAAAATAAACCTACTTGTGAAAACGCCATTTCACAGACGCTGTATGGAAGTTGCACGTTCCAGATGGGCTCCTGCCGGAGAATTATTGTACTACCGTACGAGATCCGGGTAATTTTCCACAGATGGACAGTTAAATAGTTAAACATATAAAATTAAACAACCATTTATTTTAATTTTTATTTTTGGCAATATGTGAACATAGGTATTTGTTCTTTATTTAACCAGTTGTTCGAAAATCTTGCCCTACTTTCACCTACTTTTTCGAGCCAGTTGTAATTAATTATCCCTGTGACGAGGCCAGCCCAGAGGGGCCCGGCGAGAAAGATGTGGGAGCCACTACAAAATCTCTGACCTTCGCTGCTGAGAATTGGACAGTTAAGCTAACGGTTTCCCTTCCGACGTTCGTTTTAAGCAAAAAAGACCAATTAACTAGATAAGAGAAACCTATTTACACCAATATGTGAAAGGTTATGTAAACAAGATTTCCAAATAAAACAACAGATCGAAAGGGGAAAATGGGCCAATGATTTGTGTAAGTACATGACAACAGGGACAAGGTAAAATCTGTAAAGAAGCTGCTGGCTTGTTTTCTCGCTGTCTCTGTAAGAGTGACGCAACCATGGAGGGTCCGTCCGGGGAAGACGGTATTAGGTTAATTTTCTTCTTTTCGATTTTTAGCAGGAAAAATTATCTTGCTAAGACAAATCAAGCTCTCGTGTCCATCATCGAAACATAACTTAGTGACAGCTTTCATTTGATTTAGCCAACTGCCTGATTAAGGCCGAAGGGTTCAATTTGTATGCAGATTAAGGTGCCTACTTAGATCAGGCATCAAGCTGCTACGGCACTGAATATAAGCGCGCACACAAAAATTAAAGCTTCTAAAAGTCATTGTATCATTGATTCGAGTCTTCGTATGGATCCTCGAGATATTCACTTAAAAGGTGAGCTGAATCATTTTCGGGAGCTGGAAGCCAGTTGTTCGCGATGTACTTGACTCCTTTCTTTACAATGCATCCCCCATGCAATGAGCGATCATCCCTGTGGGTCATCCAGCCAGTTTTACCATCGAGCCTGTAATTATACCACATTATAACTTTTCCTTTCTTGGGTGGCACAACAATGTTAGCGGTTTGACAATACTCATTCAGATTAAAGCGATCACCATCTTCACGATCTCTGAATTTCTGCAGTAAATAGGACAAAAAAAACTTTCATCGTTAAAACGTCCTTTGTTAGTCAAAAGAAAAGGCAAACAAGGTAACTAACTTTATGAATTTTAAGTCGTGTACGAATTTTCCTGTAACTTGAAGGATAGCTATCAAAATGCGCTATCCAGCGAGTTCCTACAGGAAATATACTTTAAGAACTTACAGCCACTTATATGCTGTCTTCAGCCTCTTATAATTAAAACCGAGGCTAATGTTTCACTTGTGCGGGAAATGAATTTTCATTGATACACAATTAGTCTCCTGAAAACGTGCGCACCGATGTGTCGAAGGCTCGCGGATATATTTTTTTTGAAATGTCCAGTGAAGTTTGATGCAACTTACTGTTTCATTAAAATCTTTCATGTCTGCCACAGGAAATGCAGTTTCCCCTCCCTCATCAACGTCATTCAAATAATATAGAATGGTAATATATCTGTCAAAAATAAATGAGAATGTATGTGATAACGTATCCGTTACGGTATTTGATCTACCGTTCTAATCAGTTCTGAGTTCTTCGGACACCAAATAACGAGAGCGCCAGATGATAACGGGCTTGGCGAACAAAAAGGATGGCTCTGCACTTTTGCATTCGAGTATATTTCCCATTTCTTTTTCCCTTCATTCACTAAACATCGATGTGATTGGTGAAATAATCAGATTTGGGTTTTGTGGATAACGTGAGCAAGGGATGACGAATTTTCAAGTTTTTCTCTATTTTAACGTGACCTAAATCGGTATAATTAATTCCATTCCCAGCGAAACGCTTTCGAATGAATGCTTAGTGCATACATTAACTAAAAAACTTGCTCTTTCTTCGTTACAAAACATATTGGCGAAAGCGACTTGTTACACACTATTGTGCGGGCACCAATGCTGAAACTATAGTAGATCGCTTTAGTTGTGGGTATATATTTTTAGGACAAATTCTTGGCGAACCAGTTTGAGAGAAAGCTTCGCGAAGGACTGAATAAATATAATGGGATATAAAGATAGGAAATGGAATTTTATATCTGAAATATGAATATCTAACGTTAGCAAAGTGACAGCTTCATACCAACAGATTCTACATTTCGCCAGGGGAGCACTCTCCATGTCATAATGGCAACATTTTGTTCCTTCAGGATAATCGGATTTTCTGGAGCTATCGTAATGGGCGTGGTAATGTCCATATGGTCCGTATCTCACCACCTTAAACGTAAAAAAATTGTAGAGCCAAGCATTATGAAAGAGAGAGAGAGCCTTGTAATTAAACCTTGACCGGACTGAATGAACCAAAAAGTTCAAAAATGATAAAAATGGTCAATTATAGCGGGTTTTCTCGAAGCTTTAAACGGTGAATATTAGAAGTTTCAAAGCGGTGCTAGTTCATAAAGGGTTGGAATGTTCACTTTTCCAAACAACGCGAACGAGAGTATACTTCCTAAGCAAGAGAGGTCTTGTTTAACGCCATTTTAAACACAAACATCGCACCTTCAAATGTCCCTTAGATTCTACCCTTCCAAAAAGCTGTTTATCAAACCATAACAATGATCTGCCTTGCTTCGAGGTCATCTTGTGTAAGCATCTTTTTCAAAAAAATATAATAATAACAATAATAATAATAAGAAGAAGAAGAAGAAGAAGAAGAAGATATAACGAAGAGAAAAAATTCTCTGTTACTCCGAGTTTAACGGCATTAACCACTTTATTACACGTAATAATAATAATAATAATAATAATAATAATAATAATAATCATCATCATCTCCAGGAGCTCAGAGTGTCTTGTCAAACGTCTAGAGAGAATTTAAGTACACGAAACACGGCTAGAATTTTCAGAGCTTTGGAAAAACTGGACCCTTATTGTTCATTGAAAGTATTTTTGATTCTACTTTTGAGCCAAGAATCGATAATGAAAGTGCGTTTGCGTCGAGCAATATACTGATTTACATGCAGGTAAAATGTCTCCCCTACGGCTGGTTTTCACTTGAGAGGCAAGCGAAAGAACGAGCAACATACAGTACGCGCATTAACATTTCGCTTATTGGCGTCTTTTTTCCACAAAAAATATCACGATGCTGCTGAGTTTGCTCGTGTTTCTTGCTTACGTATACGTCAGTGGTGAAAATCAAATGTTGCCATCATTTTGAGTGACAAATCCTGTACGATAACACTATTGGCATGCGTTGGATCAAATTACTAATCCGATAAGCGTAATTTAGAACACTTTTTTTATGCAAGGGCCAGCTGAACAAAGTATGAAATAAATATATATTCATGATTATTTTGTAATTAAGAACAACGAATATATATGGAAGAGCCGATACAACAGAGTCATTCCGAATTGTTCTGTATTCTAATTTGTTCAGTTATCAGATGACGAAGCTTGGTCTTGCCGGTCTATGGCACCCTGCGAGCAGAGCCTCTGTAAAACTCACCAGAGGGCGGACAAGAGAGGCTCTGCAGAAACCGTGTAAAGTCTTTCAAGTCGCCGCAGCCCAAGTATCTGGGCTAGTCACTCTGGTCAAACGGGTTTACGCAGCGCGCGCATCATATTTTTGACAAAGCGAAGGTCAAAATCTAACCTTTAGTACGAATATCAATATGGCGTTCACGAGTGCGATTGAGACTTGGCCTGGATTTGAAACTGTCTCCAAGAGACGGCTTACGCATACTCTATAAAGAATCTACACGATTTCTGCAGAGTCCTTTCTTTCTAGTCGAGTTAAGAAAGGCTCTGGTGGCAGGGTGGGTCTGTGGGTCTCACTAACCTATCTTTGTAGGTTCGGGATCATTAAGTTATCAGTTCGAGGTATTGCTCGTTGTGTTTTTCATTTTCTTTTCTGACATTTACTTGGGAACCATAAAAATAGACGCAAGATCAAGCCAATAATTGTGGGATAAAGTTGAAAGGGTAATATCGCACGAGATCCGGGTAATAGGGTGTAATCTAATAACGGGAGAAGAATTATTTTACTGCCGTATGAGAATAACCGGAGACAGGAACCCATGACCTGTCGGAGAATTATTGTACTACCGTACGAGATCCGGGTAATTTTGCACAGATGGACAGTTAAATAGTTAAACATATAAAATTAAACAACCATTTATTTTAATTTTTGGCAATATGTGAACATAGGTATTTGTTCTTTATTTAATTAGTTGTTCGAAAATCTTGCCCTACTTTCACCTACTTTTGCGAGCCAATTGTAATTAATTATCCCTGTGACGAGGCCAGCCCAGAGGGCCCGGCGAGAAAGATGTGGGAGCCACTACAAAATCTCTGACCTTCGCTGCTGAGAATTGGACAGTTAAGCTAACGGTTTCCCTTCCGACGTTCGTTTTAAGCAAAAAAGACCAATTAACTAGATAAAAGGAACCTATTTACACCAATATGTGAAAGGTTATGTAAACAAGATTTCCAAATAAAACAACAGATCGAAAGGGGGAAAATGGGCCAATGATTTGTGTAAGTACATGACAACAGGGACATGGTAAGAGCTATAAAGAAGCTGCTGGCTTGTTTTCTCGCTGTCTCTGTAAGAGTGCCGCAACCATGGAGGGTCCGTCCGGTGAAGACGGTATTAGGTTAAGTTTCTTCTTTTCGATTTTTAGCAGGGAAAATTATCTTGCTAAGACAAATCAAGCTCTCGTGTCCGTCATCGAAACATAAATTAGTGACAGCTTTCATTTGACTTTGCCAACTGCCTGATTAAGGCTGAAGGGTTCAATTTGTGTGCAGATTAAGGTGCCTACTTAGATCAAGCATCAAGCTGCTACGGCAGTGAATATAAGCGCGCACACAAAAATTAAAGCTTCTAAAAGTCATTGTATCATTGATTCGAGTCTTCGTATGGATCCTCGAGATATTCACTTAAAAGGTGAGCTGAATCATTTTCGGGAGCTGGAAGCCAGTTGTTCGCGATGTACTTGACTCCTTTCCTCACGATGCATCCCCCATGCAATGAGCGATCATCCCTGTGGCTCATCCAGCCAGTTTTACCATCGAGCCTGTAATTATACCACATGATAGCTTTTCCTTTCTTGGGTGGCACAACAATGTTAGCGGTTTGACAATACTCATTCAGATTAAAGCGATCACCATCTTCACGATCTCTGAATTTCTGCAGTAAATAGGACAAAAAAAATTCATTGTTAAAACGTCCTAGTCAATAGAAAAGGCAAACAAGGTAACTAACTGTATGAATTTTAAGTCGTGTACGAATTTTCCTATAACTTGAAGGATAGCTATCAAAATGCGCTATCCAGCGAGTTCCTACATGAAATATACTTTAAGAACTTACAGCCACTTATATGCTGTCTTCAGCCTCTTATAATTAAAACCGAGGCTAATGTTTCACTTGTGCGGGAAATGAATTTTGTGCGCACCATGCGCACCGATGTGTCGAAGGCTCGCGGATATATTTGTTTAAATGTCCAGTGAAGTTTGATGCAACTTACTGTTTCATTAAAATCTTTCATGTCTGCCACAGGAAATGCAGTTTCCCCTCCCTCATCAACGTCATTCAAATAATATAGAATGGTAATATATCTGTCAAAAATAAATGAGAATGTATGTGATAACGTATCCGTTACGGTATTTGATCTACCGTTCTAATCAGTTCTGAGGTCTTCGGATACCAAATAACGAGAGCGCCACATGATAACGGGCTTGGCGAACAAAAAGGATGG
>NC_090869.1:8637744-8642744 GCF_036669935.1 Montipora foliosa | reverse complement strand
TGCCATTGGCTCATTTAATTAGTTGCGTGCATTTTGATTGGCTAAACTATCTATCTAAGGCTCTTGATGACTAGTCACAACTGATTAATTAATGCAATAAACTATTACAACTCTACGAAGTAATAACCTCATCTTTTGTAATTTCATAATCTTTGTCTACATCCCAGTTGAGAAAGTAGCCCGCGGAACTGTTGGAATGGCCTGTGGAAATGAAAGAAAATCAAACTGGTGGCGCGAACAATTGGAACGAAAGTCCTCACTTTGCTCCAAATTCAGTCTTCAAGCGGCGAGAAGACGGATTATCTATTTCTGATAGTTAAGTCACCAGGGCACGGATCCTGTCGTGTGCTCACTTAGCTTTCTGCGTCAGTTAATCCTTCTGGCCCCAGTTGTTCAAACGCTGGATAGAGATATGCGTCGGATTAATCACTAGGCTAGTGGATGAGTCAGCGAAACCCGGCAATTGCGCTATCCAGTGGATAGTGGTTTCTATGGTGCATAGCGTTATCCACCTTGTGAACAACTGGGACCTGGTAACTCCCTTCAGTTTTTCTTTCTCGTTTTATGTTATGGGGGGCGGGGGGGGGGGGGGGTGGAGGGGAGAAGAGAGTGTCTAGGAGTACCTCAAATTACCACCACTGCATTTAGTGCGGAATACGTTTTTACCTTTTGGGGTTTGTTTGTTGTTGTCGTTTCTTTTTCCATTTCTGTCGTGGTATGTTCTTCTAGCCTTCTCACGAAATTGTGTTAAAAACTGATCTTGGTTGAAACCAAACTTGATTTCCTAAGAGTACTAAGAATCTGGTATCAGGTTTCTTTCCATCAGCGTCAGAAAAACATCCATTTTTATACCACGTTTTGCGGGAAAAGTAAACGGTAGACCTAATGTTGTACCCAATTCAAATCTGCCGGGGTTAAGATTCTTTGTGTAATGTATAGGCAAAATAAATTTAGCATTCACGTTTAAATGATATGGAAATAACCTGGAAACAAAACGTTTTGTTCCCAAAGGATTTGAATTGGGTACAACATAGAGTTAGCCCATTTGATGTATTGTTTATTTTCCCGCAAAACGTGGTTTACAAATAAACATATTTTCTGACGCTGATGGGGACTAGGCCAATTTGGGTAAATCTTATACTCTTGGGTGACAAACTATTGGTTGAAACAAGTATCCTAGCGTCATGATCAAGTCTACTTTTCCATCGCGTGTATTTATCAGATGACTGATCGCACATTCTTGAATAGAGTGTTTCACCTTTATTGCTATTTCTTAAGGAGTAAGATTATTATCTTTAGAGCTGTTCTTTCGCCTGATTAAGAGCGCTGGAAGGTGAAAAACAGGGTAGTGTTACTAGCAACATTAAGATAGCAAGGTAGAAGTTATGTCTGAGACTACCTTCTGTAGATCTAAGAGTCTGCGCGTGTTTTTTAGCCATAGGGTCCAGATGTATATCACTTTTCAGAAATCCAAAACCCTCAGCCAGTTTGATGATATGATCAGCTTCTTCGGGAGACATGAAATCCGGGATTTCTGCAATAATAATAATAATAATAATAATAATAATAATAATAATAATAATAATAATAATGATAATAATAATGATGATGATAATGATAATGATAACGAAAATGATAATGATAATTAATGATAATAATAACTTTATTTCAGTGTCAATCTTCTAGCTATAGCCCGTAATAAGCCTATTAATTGGGGACACTATACCAGTAGAAAAATACAATAATCGTTAAAATTACAATAATAAAATCCTTAGGCTACAATAACTATATAATACAATACAATACATCAAGAAAAATTAAATCAACTAGATAAAAGAAGGCGAGCTTCATGAACATAATTGTGCACTTACCAGTCAGTAAAAGCGACCTCTAAAATTCAGAATTTGCTCTGCTACATAGCCTTTTTTCTTCATCAATCAATCAGCTTTATTAAACAAGTGTAACACTTAACAATAATTCAACTGACAAACTACCATGAAGAACAATTCAGTTTGTAGTCGAACTTACTGAACCACAAAGGTTAAAGAACATGTTGAGAACGTTTTCAGGCTCAAATCGCAAAAAAGATAAGAATGTTCAGCGTTAGCCCCAAAATTAGACGTTCTTATAAAAAAAGAGTGCTTGAAATCCGTGCAAGCGGAAAAGTGATTGAATTATATTTTCATTGTTCTTTAAAATATAAACCCGTTAGACAATTAAAAGCCGTTTGAAAGGTTAGTAACATACCAAACAAAGGCGGTTCTAAAGCTCTTGTGATCATAGTGTATACTTTCTCTCCTTCGAGTTTCAGCCGCCTCTTGTATCCAACCTTAATTAAGAACAAGAGGAAACTTGCGATAAATGGCCGGAGTAAACTTTTAAAACAGCTATTGCGGTCCATTCTCGAAAAATTTTTCTTGCGGGGGAAACACCCGCCAGCTTACCTACTAAGTCGGCTGCATGGCAATGCGCAATTGCATGATAAAGAGTTCGATTAATTTGCGTTGAGGAGTGGATGTTCTTCGGATATTTTCAACTGCTTACATGTAAGTTGCTCATTAAGCAGACTATAAATTTAAATCAAAAGCGGCAATTATAATTACTCAGTTCTTTTCACGAATCCTGCAGGCGCTCCATAATATTGATATTGTTCGTTATGCCATTGAACCATGAAACGTTTTGTGGCTTTTACATGTTCCTTGGCGTGTTTAGAAAATACAAGGAAGCACACGTGCATGCTTAAAACAATGATCAATGAAAACTTATCTGCAGTCCCAAAATTAAAATTATTCACGGGACATCAAAAATACACGAAATCTTGGTCAAGTTGGCAAACCTTTACTGGATCCCAGCGATACAGCTTCGGTTCTCCATCATCTTCACACGGTCCTTTCTCTTCAACAGAACAATAACCGGAAGAGCACGAGTTTGAGTTCGCTTGAGAGGCGCTGTCGTCGGTGATTCCACGCTGAAAATATATTAAAACCAAAAGAAAACCAGGCAGAATTCTCAGCATAGTTCAGCGAGCACTGGCTAGTCTAACACAGCAAATACACTATTTTTCTCTAGTTAAAGTTGCCCATGTGCGCGAAATACTTTGCAAGGAAGGATTAATCAATAATTTAATTGTTTTTTTATATACAAAAAGTCTGGTGGCTATTTTGTTGGAAAAGTGTAAAAAGGCACGATCCAAGAGGCGTATTATATTTTTTTGTCGAAGACGCAAGGGTAGCTATTGTTTTCGACAACAGGTGATGAACGAACACACGTGGTTTTGGTAGGTGGTTTCCGTGGCAACTTAGTGGGCAATGTCACTTCCGCGGGAAGTTGTGTCTTGTCGGAAGACCTTAGATAACAATGACCTGGACCAGGTTGAGTCCGCGATTCTGGAAGTGTCATGCGGATTTTCCCATAAAAATGCCCTTGAAGCTCATCAAAATGGCGGCGAAAGAGTAGAGTGCTCCACTTGTAGGATACATAGTGTATTTAGTCTGGAAAATGTGCAGAAGAGCGTTTCGAATGATTTCACGGGTAAGTCGGCAGGAAGAATGCTTTTTAAATAAAATCTCTGACCTTTACTGTGTGAACACTAGTTTTCTCTCGTGTTTCCGCTACAGTCATTGTTATTTAAATGATGCCTTGATCATTTCTTAAATAACAAGGACCGGAGCCAGGTCATGTCTCGATGATTGGGGAGGGGAGAGGTGGGAATAATAGGGCTTTTTACAGCGATCTTTGCTGTTTCCGGACGCTGTAAACGAAGATACATGCCAAATTCGAAGGAAATGGCGGTAAACACGCCGTCATGGAGTCAACTGTTCTCTGAGAGCTTTTCTGATTATTCGGGATATGTTACTGACGAGCTTGGAAGATGCTTTCAAACTTATAAAGGGGTATGAAGTCAATACAACGAGTTCATTTACCGTTACATACCAGACTAGAGGTTTTGGAAAGTCTCCAATAGGTAAGATCTCTTTTTTTGTTTATTATAGGTTTTAATTATTTTTTCCAAAAATGTTATTGTTATTGACCGTTTTTGGCAATTATGGTGACTAGGGACTGGGATGGGGCCATGGAATTTGTAACAAAGGAAATTATTGTAAATTCTTATCCACTTTCTACCATGGAAATGATAAATTAAATTACCCACAAAATGGAGCTTTTTCAAGAACTTTGGAAATAATTACCCTTTCCTTCAAGCCGGCTCCCACCCACCCTAGGTTTGGAAGCTGGGGCAAGGCATCTCCAACAAGACTCCATTGAGATCCACCTAGGGTTGCAACAGACAAGAGGTATTTCCCAGTGGCCACTGGTCAGGCACCTGTATTCTAGAACATGTAGCATTATTAAGATATTGAATAGCCATTTTTCTAATTTTTTAATACACTTCACTTGTCAAAATCAGACAGTCTTGGCTAAACAGGTCAGTCTTCACTCAATTTTACATTAAATGTCAGTGAATCATTTAGTAAGTGCACAAAAATAATCACTTCCAATCACTGTAATCTAGTCTAACACTGTTTCAGTTGCTACAAAATTCCTTGTGTTGCTCATGACTATTCCTCTGTTTGAATAACTTTTCCTCTTCACTATATATCAGTAACAGTCACTTAGCAAAAAGGTAAAATGGAATCATCGTATATATTTTTTCTTTTGCTAATGTGCATTGATATAATAATATTCAATAATAATAATAATAATAATAATAATAATAATAATAATAATAATAATAATAATAATTTACCACAGTATGTAAAGCCTATGCATTATTATAATAATGTATTATTATAATAATGACTATTATTATAATAATGTATTATTATTATTATAATAATGACTGTTTTCCTTTTAGTGTCCTGTTGCGATCTGGACCATTTTGGCACTCCAAAAGTTTGTGTCCAAGGATTACAAAAGGAATCCCATCGAATTCTAGATGCACTCCCTTCGTTGTCTGGACATCTTTGCAGGAAATATGATGCCTTGGATTTTTTTTTAGTTTT
>NC_090869.1:8625244-8632744 GCF_036669935.1 Montipora foliosa | reverse complement strand
ATCAATTAATGTCTCATCAATCTCTTCAGCAAACTTGTGCCACGTCACCCAGAGCTCCGAGTTCCGGACCAGTAGTTTTAAACGGAAGCCGAGATAAAAGAAATTTTATCAATAGTGTCACTGAACCATGTTAAATATCTTTTTTTTGTCATCCTTTTGATAAATATCAATCAGAAGTACATGACATTTTTTTTCTCTTTTATTGCTTTCTTTAATATTTTTAAAACTGGAAGCAAACTGTCACTGAATCAAAGTATGATTGTGGACATATTTGCGCAGTCCTGGTCGGTCTACTTTATTGAGCAACTTGTAACAATGCATTCAAATGTTTTTTTCTCCGCACCAATGTATAAGCAAAACTTTGAAACTTCAACACCACTTGTGTCCTCTTTTTAAATTTAAGTTATTATGTTTGTTTTTGTTAGTCGGCGTGGTGCCGAAAAGGATAAATTTTAAGTTATTTTATATTTTAGCTTAACCTGATATTTAACATATATTTGTTTATTTGAGCGACATCTGAAAAAAAAAAGCTTGCTATCATTGAAGTACCAGTCTGAATGATTTACACGAAGGACACGTCAGTCTTTCATGTGAATGGCCAACCGCCGTCACGTTACGGTTATTCAGCAATGGAGCATCTCCATTAGTCTTCTTCGCAGTCGTTTTTTGGATGTCACGCAACGCTTCCCCCAAAGAACGGTGACATCCAAAAAACGGCTGGGAAGGAGACTAGATTTGGTTTATTAAACCCACATTGATAGTCAGTGATAAAACTTTACATTTACAAGTCCCCGCTATTAGCTAATAAGGACCTACTTTTTGGGTTAAATTTCAAATCAGGTTTTTCTCAAGTGAGGTCAAAACTAACAAATCAAAATCCAAAATTAAAATGAACAATGTTGTTTAAAAATGCAGGTAGACGCAATCCCGACCTAACCAATCGAACAAAACCGAACAAAAAACCAATCCAATCGTTCGATTGGGTTCGGTAATCGAACAAAATCAAACACCCATTTTGCTGTGAGTTCGATTTTCGAACCAATCGAACCAATATAATCGAACAAAATCGAACTAATCCAATGCAATTGTCCCTTGACGCCTCAAACTGAGTAAAACACGTGGAATATAAGGTGCGGTTACACGGGGCACTTTTACCGTGGTAAATTGCCTTTTTACCACGGGAAACTGTATTTAGTAGTGTGACCGACGCTTCCCGAGGTAAATTTCCCGTGTTAAATATCCATGGATACGTCAAAAAGATCAGTGGAAGCGCCCATGACATTTAACGTGGGAAGTTGGAAGGGTGTTTTGATGCCCGAGGTACAAGAGCCAATCGCTATGCTGATGAAGTTGTGATTAAATTTCCCGCCAATGAATTGCGTGAGATTTCGTTTTACCTCGGTAATCTTCGTAACGTGTGACCCCTAGTTAACACGGTATACTAAAACCCAAGTGTGAGGCACCGTGGGATAATTTACCATGGGAAATGGCATTTACCATGGTGAGTGTAACCGCACCTATAATCATTGTCAGCTTTTATTGAATAAACAGGAACTGAACATCATACTGCAAGAATGTCAATGTTCGAACAAAACAAAACAAATAAAAGGCAATTTCGATGACTGTTAAGGTACTGTGACTGTTAAAAGGAAATGCTTCTCAACAGAGAAAAATCGCACCATTTCAACAACAGCAACACAGGCAGTTGTGTTTAAAATTAGTATTATAATAAGCAGAAGGGACCTCGCTGCAGCCATTACTCTCTCCAGGTTCTCCAGAGTGGCCAAGAGTGACGTGGAGATGAGGAGAGCAGTCGCCAGCGTAACAGCAATATGCAGCGTTCGGTAATCGAACGTTCGATTGGGTTCGATTACCAATCGTTCGGTAATCGAACGTTCGATTGTGTTCGATTGGCAAAATTTTATTGAGTTCGATTACGTTCGATTGAGTTCAGCAATCGAACGATTGGTGTTCGATTGGGTTCGATTGCCGAACTGTTCGATTGGATAGGTCGGGAAGCAATATACCGCAATACCTACCAACAAAAGAGTAGCTTTTTATCAAGAAAAGGAGAATCTACGAGTTAAGAACTTAAATACTAATTTCTCTGTTTTATTATCATTTTATCTATATTTTTTTTTAATTCCCGGGTTTCTTTTGCATTGTAATGCACGTATCAGGGGCTGTCCCGGGGGAATGACCCCGGGAATCCCGCACCATGCCCGCCTATGTCCCAAGGGTGACTACTGATAAGTGCTAGGTATCAGTTACCCCTCCCCTCCTCGGAAAGCTTGTATCATTTTTCAGGCACTGATATGCTGTAAATGGTAAATTCATTCTGGTATTAATTCGTTGATTAATTTAAGGGCCAATTTCCGGATGACAACACTCGTCCTAAATAGTTTACGGACATTACAACCACGGAGGTGGGCTAATAAGACCCTAATATAAAATGTGAAGACACATAACGTGGCGTCAACTTGTTGGTACTTGAAAAAAAACTAGATAAGGCTTAACATATGCAGTTCAAAGAACAATTCAATTCAGCCTGATGGACCGCTCAACAATGGCATAAATTGCAAGCCAGACTTCAGTACTAAAAAAATCAAACAATTCGGTGAATAAAGGGGTTTCGTTTCTAAGAAACGGTGGGGAAGTGAAAAACAGAAATTGGTTTATCAGCTGAGAGATATGGTAAATTGACCATCGTAAAGAAATTTGAAAGCTGACCGTTTCGAGTGTTAGCCCTAGGTCAAAGCGAACTATATTAGGGTTGTTAGTGGTTTATATAAGAACTTGGTAGATCGTTGAGGCTAAACTACCATGAGAGGTTGCAATTAACTGCGAACTGCTCGTTTTCTCTTTGTTTTTCTCTGGAAAACCGATGTACAATTTTAATCGGCAAGGAATTGTGAATGTCTAATTCATCATTTTTATCATTGTAGTGCAGCGGAGCTTCAGCAAAATGGCAAGGAGAGATTAAGCTGGGAATTTGACAAACATGAGGGACAAAGTATGGGGTACATGATCGGCACGAAGACTTCATGCAAACCAGTCAATAACATTTTATTTCTAAAGACACACAAGACGGGATCGAGCACAGTGACAAATATCTTAAACCGTTATGGCGATAGCAGAGATCTCTCATTTGCGTTACCTGTAGGAAAGAATACGTACCACTTTTTCTGGCCAAGACCATTTTTGCTTCGGTATGTAATAGCATTTGGTAAGGAGCCGAACATTCTATGCAATCACGCAAGATATAACAAGGCACCAATGAGATGGCTTTTTCCAAAGAAAACAACGCGATACATCACAATTCTACGTGAACCAAGTGAACACTTTGAATCCATCTTCAACTTTTTCAAACTCGGAAGGTATTTTAAGGACTTACGAAATGTAACCACTCCTCTGCAGAGTTTCCTTCAAAAAGCAGAATTTTATGTTAACAAACCGCCTTTAAACGTTACAGGCATGATGAATTTATTGAAAAACCCAGCTTTATTTGAGCTGGGACTTGACACAATACATTACAGAGAGGTCACCGTGGTACAAGATTACATCCGTTTTCTTCAGCGAGAGTTCGACCTTGTTATGTTAATGGAATACTTCGACGAGTCGCTTGTACTCTTAAAACGACGCTTCTGTTGGAAAATCAACGACATTTTGTATTTCAAACTAAATGAACGGCGGAGCGGAGATAGACAGAAACTTTCAAAGTACACAAGGGAGAGGATTAGAAAGTGGAATTCTGGTGACGTTTTGCTCTATGATGTTTTCAATAGAACACTCTGGGAAAGGATAAAGCAAGAAGGTCCGGATTTTTTCAAGGAACTTGAAATCTTCCGAAAAGCAAAAGAAACCATGAAAAATTCTTGTTTACGGGAAGGAAATTTTGTGACTCGACCATACAGAGGGAGGTTTGTAAAGGGTTATGCACTGAAGACAAACATTTCGAAAGAGCTTAATGAGACATGCGGCAGAATGATCATGAACGAGATTCCTTTCATTGATCACCACCGGACGAAACTAATACAATTCTTTCAAATGATTGATAGTACCAAGAACTGAACATGCATTTGACCTTGTGATTATGTGGTTATTTATTGATAATGTAAGGATCACAACAAGGAAGAGTACAAAACTCCGAAACAATTAATTCAATTCTAAAAAAATGAAAACTAGCTATTTCCTGGTACGAAAAAATAGCAAATGTTGATTGATTAGTTTTTCATGCATAAATTACACCACTTGAGTAGATAATTAAGCATATTTCGACAGTAATAAGGGAAGGTCGCGGACGGGCAAACAAAAACGTAAAACGGGGGAAACGTTTTCCAGACAAGTCACACTGTTATGTGGCATATATTTATTCTTTATTTAGATCTAAAGAGTTCTTGCAGAGTGAGTTGTCCTTTGCAAAAAATTATTCGAACTAAGCATATTCGGGCTTTTTCAAAAGGCAATTGTTTTGCCGTAAAACATTCTAAAAGGAACCTCCGCCCCAACGCAAAAATTGCTTCAACTCAACTTTTGTCTAAGAACGAAAGAACGATGGCAGACACTACAATCATTCAAGATGGCGGCGCCCCGGAAATTAAGAAAAAGTAAATAAGCGATTTTGAAACTCATGTCTTCGTCTTTAAAAAGAACATTTCTGAGCAATTCTTAGTTACCGAGGCCAAGAATGGGCTCGCCGGAATATTGACAAGAATTAGTTTTATCGTCTCAGTAATATACACTCAAAACTGAATAGATAGAAAGAGATTTTAAAATTAGATTAGAACGCCGAGATTCGATAAATATTTCGCTGTTCGAGCCTCTTCGGTCCTCCCCAAGACGATGAAACATGTCAACTCGTTGATTGGTCAAAAATTATCTAACAGTATAAATTTGTGGAAAACGTTCGTTTCAGCCGGAAAACGTACGTTTTTATGAAAAATGGTTTAAGCTAGAACGAATGAAGCGAGACACGTATCATATTTCTAATTCTTGTCTGTAAAAAAAAAAAAACAGCGTTCCATGCCACTGTGGCTAATAAGGGTCAACATGTTTGGTCGCTCAACCGATGGCGTGTCAAGTTCACTGCAAAACATTTTTTTGTTTGGACAGACCTTGACGAAAATGATCTGTCGAGTAGCCGTAACGAATTCTAGCTATAGCTTTAATTAAGGGGCTGAAAGGTTAGCGATTGCGTATGATCGAACCTTCGGGTAGCCACGAAATGCGCACCAGTCCAGCCTTACGAATGACTGACGGAAGGAACTGGCTTACGCCGAAAGAAAGGTGTCTGCCAAAAGGTTCTTCCTGACTGCAGGTCCGGTCAGGAACAGGTATCTGAAGCTGGTTTTGGTACGTCGAAATTTTAAGATGCTTTACCGATTTCACCAGGGTTACGGAACAAAAGAAAGCAAACCATTGTTAGCAAGAAACCTAACAAGGTAACGGCTTTAAAACTTTTTTACTTGGGATGTGCGGCGTAAATCCTTGTCTAAGAGGAGGCCTCGTAAAGAATGAAATTTTCGAGTTAACACCAAGCCTCTGGGCTGGTCACTCCGGTCAAGCCGGTTTAGGCAACGCGCGCATCATATTTTTGACAAGGCGAAGGTTAAAATCGAGCTTCAGGACAAAAATCAACATGGCGTCTTGGGGTGCGATCGAGACGGCCTGGGTTTGAGACTGGCTTGCGCATACTCAATTAAGACTCTCGTTCCCAGATCCCACATATCTTTTGGTCAGCGCCAAGACGGAGCTCTGGCATAATCAATTTCCGGAACTCGATGAATTTCACCGAAAAGTGAAATGGGGCGATCATTAGAACTCAAAGGTTTACAACAGCAGCGACAAATCTTCGTATTTACAAGTTTAGTTGGAGATTTTTGCCTCATATTCGTAAATTACAAGCTATTTTACACTCGGTAATTTACGCATGAGCAGTTTGATAAATCAATTAGCCAATCAACACAGTTCTGAAAATTGATTATTCCAGAGCTCCATGTCTTGGGGCTGACCAAAAGATACGTTGGCTCTGGGAACGAGATTGATTTTTGCAGAGTCCTTTGCAACCTCGTTCCCAGAATCTTCGTTCCCCTTGACCATCGGTTCTTGAAACGAGCGACTTTGGGATAATGCGTTTGGATAAACTTTTTCATTCGTTTAATTTAAAGTCTGAGCATGAGCAATTGATTTCGGCCCCGGGGCGAAACAATCTCGTTTCCGGAGCCAAGATCCTTTTGGCCAGTGCCGCGGATACTGGCCAAAAAGGATGATCGTGACAATAGGAAGGAGATTGGATCGATTGGAGGCGAAAGAGCACCGCATGTTTGTTTGGCTAGCTTCGCAAACCATTCGACTGATTTGTTTGGAGCCAAAGCAAAGAGTGGGAGCCTATTAAATCCAATCGAATGGAATCGTCTTTCCCTGAGTAATTACGTCTTTAAAATGTGGTCATACCGAGTCTTAAAGTTGCTGTATATTATTATATGAATCAATAAGATGAACCTCTCGTAGTTACTCACGTACATGTGAGTGTCCTGGAAAAGGTGCGAGTACTTTTAGCAGGTGATTTTTGGGTAGAGAAAGAGGTAAATTACTGATGCAAATAAACTCGTTTGGCTTGTGACAGTGGTGTTGAATGATTTGAAAATATCGTGGAATGCTCGGCTCTCTAGCATGCAAAGCAATCCTTTGTTTCGGTAGGTTGAAAATATTTACTCGAATTTCATTTGGTTTCATTACACTGCACATTTCTCAACCTCCATTGGGGGAAGAGGCCAAATTAGATATAGAGAATCAAATCAATTGCAATTGATTCCGCTATTACTTATCCACTGGATAGTGATTTATCTGGCCCCATATATGTTCAAAAGGTGGATAACGCTATCCACCAGACAAATCACTATCTATTGGACAGCGCAATTGATTCCGCTATTACTTATCCACTGGATAGTGATTTATCCGGCAGATGTAGCGCTTAATCCATTGTATCGACAAATGGGGCCTGGTGGGTAGTGCTATCCTCCTTTTGACGTTAGGTCTTTATGCAACCTCATTCATATTCCCAGGTGTGTGTGTCTCTCTCTTTTCTCTGCCTCCTTTGTTGTTGAGGAGAAAGGAGGCAGAGAAGAGAGACCCTGAGAACGAGGTTGGTCTTGATCATCTTTCAGTTTTCCATAACTTTTATCCACGTTGCCTCTCTATATGTACCCGCAACCAAATTAATACTGACAAATAACAAATTTCTAGTTTCTAAAGAAACTGTGGTGCTGCGTCGGTGGGAGAGTAAAACAAGAAATTTTGCTTTTATCAAACGAGTTGATAAAGGTCGAATTACCACCGTGAAATATTTAGAAAGCTGACGTTTCGAGCGTTAGCCCTTCATCAGAGCGAGTAGAGGAATTGTGGACGTTGATGGTTTTTATGCGGGAGTGGAAAAGCTTTGCCATTGGTGGAAATATGGTAACATGAATTTGTGAATAAATTAATGGGATTAGAGGCATT
>NC_090869.1:8577744-8620244 GCF_036669935.1 Montipora foliosa | reverse complement strand
TCGCAGCTAAAACCACCCCAAATAGATGTGGTTAGTCTTGTTACTTATCTGCTATATACGATCAGTTAGAATGGAAAATAATAATAAAAAAAAAAGAACATTTGCCTAATCAGAGCGATTTTTCTTCTGAAGTGTTTTGCTGGCATCATTCTGGACAACCATTCTGACATAAGGCGAGTCTTTCGATTGACCTCAGATGTTTTTGTCTGTTTGGTGTATTGTTTTAACAGATACATCTAGGCACACTTCGGGATTAGAACTGCCTAAGTATCAAAGCCTTTTGAACCCTTGTTTTCTCTCGCTTGCCTTTTCTTTTACAAGGAGCCTGTTCACATGCTAATCGTCAATCTCTGGCACAACACCCTTGAAAACTTGTTATTTATTAATTAGGATGAAGTGTTGCAGGGATGTTTGTTATTTGATATTTGTATGTTATATCTACAGAATATTTGTATGCTATTCTTAGTTTGCGAAATGAAGTCTAACTCGGACAAATTGGAACGAGCCATAACTGAAAGAACCATAAAAGTACTTTTTGCGTTACTATTGCAAAAGCAGATTTTCTGGTCCTGAAGAGGCAAAATTCATGTTCCATTTCCAGTATTTCCCAGCAGTCAAGAATTTGCGAGAAGTTCCTTTTATACCCAAAGGGAGCAAACGAGTTCATAAGGCGAAACGAGTGTCTTAGTCTTCGATAATGCTACTATGTTGTTGCTGGATGGACAGAGTTAGATGTCGGTGCGAGTACAGTAATCAATACGCTCAAATGGCAACGGAAAGGAACGGCCGGCAGCCGGATAGTTTTTCGGAGGGGGATGATACGTTATATAACAAAATTTGTTCCGGAAGAGAAAATATTAAAAGGTACTACTGACAAAATGTGGCCCAGGTCAATACTGGAAAAAATAGACTATTAAAGGCTGTGTTTTCACTAGTGTGTAATATTTACTAGCTGAAAATTCTTTCTAGCGTGAAATTTGCTTTCACTGTGAAATTGAACCTGGAATATAGTCCGCTTCTCCCCTCAAGATAGCCGTTGCAGGTTTCAAAACTGGTCGGGGACGAACCGTGTTGAACGATTTCTCTTGAATTCATTCTCGCTATATTTATGCAGAAGAGACGAAGTTACTGTCAGGGAATGCACCTTAGGTCTGTTCAGAAAAGGAGGAGGCGATGAAATGTTGCTGATCATGTTGCCGACGGGCAAACACAATTTATTGCCATATTTTTAAAGCGTGAGAACACACCAGCTTATCCCATCGGTTGCTGGTTGAGGAACTGGGAAATGTAACAAAAAAAGGAATTGTATTTTGAAATAAGTGGAGAGCCGGATCGTTAGCTTGTTTGCATGGCTCTTTGATTGACAGATTTTGACAGGTAACTGTCACTATGCGCAACGCGTTTGGGTTCGCTATTCAGCAGGACCAAATTATCATTTCATGAGGTAGTATGCGTGAATTTCCGGTTATAAAGGTAACATTTTTTTTTCTGGAGAAAACAGCTTGCATTTTTCACTCGTTAAACATAAGACAATGTGTCTTGACCGTATTCTTCGACTCTTGTTTCGGCTTTTTGTGGTCAAAGTTGTCCCAGGAGTGCCCCCCTTCCCCCGGGGTTTCACCCTGTCCAAGTGATAGTGTTCGTAACCAGCAAGACAACGATGTATTTCAAAAGGTGACGCAGCTCAAACAAGCAGTTGCTAATTTTATTTCATTTATAATAAAAAATTACTGTCACGGCCTTAAGTTAATTTTCAAGAACATTTTGTTTATCAATTAAAATAAAAAAATATTAAATTTATGCCTTAAAACTGAAAAGCGTTACTAGACACTTACATTTCAAACACAGCTCATTAATAATGAGAAATTAATCTGTTATCATAGAATTTTATTTGCAGTACGGAATCCTTGCTCGTTTCCTGTTTGAAGAGCTCCATCCAACACGGTTACCTTAACCTTGCAGAAGTTAGAGGGTTTTTTGTATTTTTGGACATTAACAGTATTATCTATTTGGTAATGACAGTTTTCTTAATTTTACAACTGTTTGTGAAACGCCCTATTCAAATACTTTACTGGGGTCTCAAGGTTGGAGTGGAAAAAACACTTTTGCTGAAATTGACTTTACGGGTTTAGCAAAGCTTTTGCGGTGATTGCCAGTTATGGCTTTTGCTGTGAACAGTTGTCTTTTATCCTGTAAAGCTTTCGCAGCAATTGCTTCCCGGTTATGTAAGATGTGTGGAGTTGGACTTAAAAAAGGACTTTTGCTGAAATTGTCTTTACAGGTTTAGCAAAGCTTTTGCGGTGATTGCCAGTTATGGCTTTTGCTGTGAACAGTTGTCTTTTATCCTGTAAAGCCTTCGCAGCGATTGCTTCCCGGTTATGTAAGATTTAAGTGGTGGAGTTGGACTTACAAAAAGGACTTTTGCTGAAATTGTCTTTACAGGTTTAGCAAAGCTTTTGCGGTGATTGCCAGGTATGGCTTTTGCTGTGAACAGTTGTCTTTTATCCTGTTAAGCTTTCGCAGCGATTGCTTCCCGGTTATGTAAGATTTAAGTGAAGGAGTTGGACTTACAAAAAGGACTTTTGCTGAAATTGTCTTTACAGGTTTAGCAAAGCTTTTGCGGTGATTGCCAGTTATGGCTTTTGCTGTGAACAGTTGTCTTTTATCCTGTAAAGCTTTCGCAGCGATTGCTTCCCGGTTATGTAAGATTTAAGTGGTGGAGTTGAACTTACAAAAGGGACCTTTGCTGAAATTGTCTTTACAGGTTTAGCAAAGCTTTTGCGGTGATTGTCAGTTATGGCTTTTGCTGTGAACAGTTGTCTTTTATCCTGTAAAGCTTTCGCAGCGATTGCTTCCCGGTTATGTAAGATTTAAGTGGTGGAGTTGGACTTACAAAAGGGACCTTTGCTGAAATTTAGCAAAGCTTTTGCGGTGATTGCCAGTTATGGCTTTTGCTGTGAACAGTTGTCTTTTATCCTGTAAAGCTTTCGCAGCGATTGCTTCCCGGTTATGTAAGATTTAAGTGGTGGAGTTGGACTTACAAAAGGGACCTTTGCTGAAATTGTCTTTACAGGTTTAGCAAAGCTTTTGCGGTGATTGCCAGGTATGGCTTTTGCTGTGAACAGTTGTCTTTTATCCTGTAAAGCTTTCGCAGCGATTGCTTCCCGGTTATGTAAGATTTAAGTGGTGGAGTTGGACTTACAAAAAGGACTTTTGCTGAAATTGTCTTTACAGGTTTAGCAAAGCTTTTGCGGTGATTGCCAGTTATGGCTTTTGCTGTGAACAGTTGTCTTTTATCCTGTAAAGCTTTCGCAGCGATTGCTTCCCGGTTATGTAAGATTTAAGTGAAGGAGTTGGACTTACAAAAAGGACTTTTGCTGAAATTGTCTTTACAGGTTTAGCAAAGCTTTTGCGGTGATTGCCAGTTATGGCTTTTGCTGTGAACAGTTGTCTTTTATCCTGTAAAGCCTTCGCAGCGATTGCTTCCCGGTTATGTAAGATTTAAGTGGTGGAGTTGGACTTACAAAAGGGACCTTTGCTGAAATTGTCTTTACAGGTTTAGCAAAGCTTTTGCGGTGATTGCCAGGTATGGCTTTTGCTGTGAACAGTTGTCTTTTATCCTGTAAAGCTTTCGCAGCGATTGCTTCCCGGTTATGTAAGATTTAAGTGGTGGAGTTGGACTTACAAAAAGGACTTTTGCTGAAATTGTCTTTACAGGTTTAGCAAAGCTTTTGCGGTGATTGCCAGTTATGGCTTTTGCTGTGAACAGTTGTCTTTTATCCTGTAAAGCTTTCGCAGCGATTGCTTCCCGGTTATGTAAGATTTAAGTGGTGGAGTTGGACTTAAAAATGGACTATTGCTGAAATTGTCTTTACAGGTTTAGCAAAGCTTTTGTGGTGATTGCCAGGTATGGCTTTTGCTGTGAACAGTTGTCTTTTATCCTGTAAAGCTTTCGCAGCGATTGCCCTTCGGTTATGTAAGATTTAAGTGTGGGGTTGGACATAAAAAAAGGAGTTTTTGTCTTTACAGGTTTAGCAAAGCTTTTGCGGTAATTGCTGTGAACAGTTCTCTTTTATCTTTTGAAGCCTTTGCAGCAATTGTGACTTTTGAGCGATTACGGCCTAGAGTTTGGCTGCATAGATAGTAAATCCGCGTTGGCGAGTAATAATTATGCAGTTATAATAATGTAGTAATCTATGGTTGTATTTTTAGATATGAAAAGCCATAACAAAGGCTACATGGATCCTCATCTGAATATGAAGAGGAGTCGGTATGCAGAAAAGGAAAGTGACAGGTATCCCGGCGATTGACCGTAAAGTTCTTTTTTCTATATGGTGTGCTTTCCCGGGAAATGATATCTACAGCACACCATATTGAAATATTTTTCATCGTCAAGGATTCGTAGACCATGATCATGACTTCCCGGCATTTGCTTTCTGCTGCACCGCATAACTATTCTTCATCATTATCTGTAAACTGTGCTTTCCTAACATGTTATATCTTCAGCACCGCATAATTGTTTCTGGTCGCTAGGAAAGACTCTGCCTTCTCGCAATTAGGTTCCGTCTGCATCGCAGAACTGTTATTCACCGTCGAGGATAGACTGTGCCCTCTTGTCATTTCATTTGGTCAGCATTGCAAAACTGTTCATTATCGTCAATGATAGCCTTCCCGGCATTTGATTTTTTCTGCACCGCGTAATTGGTTTTCATCATTGAGTAAAGACTGTACCTTTTCCCTATTTGATTTCTTCTGCACCGAATATTGGTTTTTCATCACTCAAGTGTAAACTGTGATTTCCCACGATTTCTTATGCACCGCATTATTCTTCATCTTCAAGGAAAGACTGCGACATCTGTGACATTCTTGGCATTTGAGTCCGTAAGCACCGCATAGTTGTTCTTAGTTCATCATGAACGATAGCCTGTGTCTTTCTGGCATTTGTTTCCATCTGTATCACTTATGGTTCTTCATCATGAAGGATAGACGTTCCGTGCTTTTTCGGTATATGATTTCCTATACACCAAATTTTATTTATATATCATAATTAATAGACTTTGCGTTCTTGGCGTGGAGTTTCTACAGCTACTGGGAGGGCGTGTCTTCGAGGTATCTGATTGGCGCTGGATAGACAATGCTTTTGTTCTATTTCATTTCGGCTTAAATAATATCATTGTTTTGGATACTGGAATGCGCCTTGCGGTCACTTGATTTTGTCCGTACTGGATAGTGAGTTGTGCACAATGTTCATCGAAATTTTCGTTGCTTTCTAATGATAGCAGAACGCGTAATTTTAGATAAAGTTCAGAATTATGAGCTTTTGGAGGGGAAGTGGGGCAGAAGAAGAGTAAGTACGCGTTAAACGTTTGGCGAATGTGCTCTCCAGACATTCTCTTGATGAACCCAATCTCGTTACCAGTGTTTGGAACCCTGGAAACGTGGTTGTTTGTGGGTCCTGGTGTCAGTCTTAAGTTTGCGTTCAAATCAAGTAAACCAACTCTAAATTTATTTTTTCCGATCTCACAACTTTGCTCTCATTTGGATTGAAGTAAAGACGATTTATATTTTCCACAGACCAGTAAGAGAGTAGAAATGTTATTTTTATCCCGCGTTAATGTACACCGAAGTCATAAGCAAAGAAAATGGCTCAAACACCACCAAGCTTTCGTTGAGTTATTTTTTTTGTATCACCTGGATAAAATGGCTCAATTTACTTTCCTGGCTGGCTAAATGTTTGTTATTTTTTTGGCTGGCAAAAAAGGGGAGAAAGAGACATTCCTGGCTGGGGAAATGCCTTTTTGGTAAATATCCTGGCTGGGAAAAGCTCTTAAAGTAAAGATCCTGGCTGGAAATTGTATTTTAAATTCTAGCTCTAGCTGGCTTTGGGGAGCGGATATAATTTTGCCACAGAAGTTAATAATCAACCAAAAAACAATTAGTGACTGTTGAAATATTACTGGAGGCTGCGCGACTCGGGCAATTTCAGCAACTTCTGAAAACACGCGTGATATTAATCCTTAATTTTACTCGGCCCCATGCGATTACCTATAGATCGTTTTCACGTGACGTCATCATTTTCTAAAATCCAAAACTAGAAAGCCACGAAAGTTTTTATCCTCATCAGGCATAAGAGGCGGTAAATTTGTATCCATTTGCAATTTTAAAGCTCAATAGCGTGCTTCGTTTGGAAACCAGAGCATTTTGAATTTCTGAGTTATAGCGGTGCGTGACACGAGGCGACGATCGAGTTTATTGAGAAATATATATTTATCTCATGGCTTTGAGCCCTTTTAGAATTTAAAGCATTAGGAAAAGTGCTTAGGTAAATAGCTGTCTGTTCAGTACAGATGATCACTCTCCTAGATAGCCAAAGTAAGTAACAGATGTTGACACTATTTTCCGGCCGCCATATTGGTGCACCACAGATGTGCACCAACATGGCGTTTTCATACTGAGCTCTGTAAATTTCTGCGAAACATTTCGACGAATATCTGAAGTTTGGGGAAACGCACAGGCCTAAAACTTGGAGAAGTGTCTTCTTCATTTATCTTCTACAACATAACGAATTCTTGACTTTTTCCACTGGATGGTTTTCGATTTATTTTTTCGTTGCGTGACAGTGAAAACGATCTATACTAATATCATGGGTAACAAATTACTCCTTAATTTAGGCGCGAAATTTCAGCGTTAATTTATAATTTTACATGTGAAATTACAAAATTGCCATGATAACATCTCTTGTATCTCGATCAGAGCCAAGATGGCGTCTAGATTTAAGACAGTGACCATTGAAGAAGTTACGAAATTAAAAAAAGCGGCAGAAAATTTAAATACGTGAAAGAGCAAAATTAACTGGGTGAGAGTTTTTGAGAAGTGGTGAGACGAAAATAGCCTTGAGAAAAACCTGGAGATGATTCTTCCCGAGCAGTTGGATAAAGTACTCGAGCGATTTTACAATTACGGTTGTGAGCGTAATTTGTCACCCACGACATTAAAAGGTAATCAAATGGTTTTCTCGTGAAATTAGGAAATAATTTCACTTGCGTTTTGTCAAAATTCTGATAATTTCCCACCGCTGATGGCTCGGGAAATTATCAGAATTTTGACGAAACGCGCTTGAAATTATTTCCTAATTTCACTCGTCGCCATTTGATTACACATACTTATTATATACTCAACAAAATATCTTGTTTCTGATTGGCCAATGGCGAATGCATAAATAGGTTATAGAGTGCAATCCAGGTTATAGAGTGCAATACGGAAGTTGCTATGGAAACACCAGGGAAGCGCCAAATTTGAACACCAAAGTGAAAAAAAAAAGGCTGACAGTCGGTTTGCTTTGTCAAACCAAAACATCGTTGAGCAACTTAAAGAAAATGCGAAAAACAAAAACAAGTTGAAAGCTACACAGACCTGGTTGAATGTCTGGCAAACATAGGCAACTGAAAGAAAACTAAACCCAAAACTGGAAGAATACGAGCACGAACAAAGTAGCGCGTTTGAGTAATTCTGTTGAGAATATACAGGGCTTGAAATTAACTTTTTTGCTCAGGTGCCAGCTGGCGACTAATGGGGAAAATTTGGTCCCCAGATCCTAAATTTTGGTCGCCAACTTTGCATGCAAGGAAAGTCATAATTATTAAGTAGCACAGAAAAAAAAAAAAACAAACAGCGCCGTCAATTTTGCAGGTGTTCCCTTTCTAACAAAGGGGACAAGTTCTCCAACCCACTTTACGTTAAGGGTACAGGTTGCTTTTTGAAGGTTCCATGCAAATTTCAAACTCATTGTGCTATGTCTAGCTTCATTATCAATATGTTATCAATATCCAGCTAGTTCCGAGGAAGTCCTTCGGTAATATGGCTAAATCTACGTTTTCAGCATTCACAACTGACGATGTACCTGCTCGTGCATTTCGTGATTTATGGTCACTTGTGATGTTTTGAAAGTTCTCAAATTGCAGTCGCCTACGCCTCGTGCAATTTTGAGAACTTTCAAAAGGTCAGTCGTGCCCATAAATCACGAAATGCACTCGCGTTCATACGATTTCCTATACTTATTACATCCAATCTGTCGAATTTGAGGGTTCGAAATACGTACTGACCTCCACTCATCTGGAAAAATGGAATATAAAGTGCATTAAGGATGACTAGTCTTAACCTCCTCTGCTTTCCCACAGGAAATTGAAGACTTTAATAATTATGGGAAGAGTTTTAAAGGAGGGGGGGGGGGGGGGGTGAATCCCATGTAAAAAAGACGGGGGTGCTTGTCGGAAATTTTTTTCACCCCTTAGAGGTACCAAATTATGGGTTTTAATTAGACAAAACTAAAAATTAGTTAATTGTCAAATGTCTCCTGTCATAATTTTTCGGTTCAATACCCTAAACGGTACCGCTAAAGCTCCCGCTGTGGACCTTTTAAGGCTGAACATCCTAAGATGAACCAAAACCGCTTTTTTAACCCCTAAAATGTATGATGAGCACCCCCGTCCAGCTTTTCATTACTGTTGACAACGAAATTCTTCTGGAAGTAAATTCATACAGTCTTTCTGCTCTGTTCGGGGTACATCACTTGGTTTACCTTGAGTATCCAAAAAAGCTAACATGTCTTAAAGCAATATTGTTTCTTGAAGAGTATGTAGTTTGCATAAACATATTTTGCATGTTGCATTTTACAGTTCAACGTGCCTTACCGTGGCCACCCAACTAACTTTAAGGGCAATCCTAAAACCCGGAATCCGGAATCACAGTACAATACAGAGAGTATAAACTATCCTTAACATTCATAAAAGCTAACCTTAGGCCTAATTAGACCTAAAAACGTTTGTTTAGGACTAATTAGGCCTAAGGTTAGCTTTTATGAATGTTTAGGATAGTTTTACTCTCTGTATTGTACTGTGATTCCGGATTCCGGAATCCTGGTTTTAGGGTTGCCCAAACTTTAACATTTGACAACTACGTGTGAGCACGTCAACTCAACAACCCATGCAACGGTGTTCAACTTACAACCGTGCGAACTTTGCAAGGAGGCATCACTGCCAATCAAATTCGCTCACTCTGATTGGCGGATAATATGTAAAAAACTTTGTTAGGTGGCCACGGTAAGGCGGGTCGCCCTGTAATTACAAAAATTGTTTCTGTGGATGTAACACTTTTTATTTATTTAATTTCACTCACTTTAAAGGAGCACTGTCATGCTAAATTTGCTGTTTTCAGGTCAAAACGGGATAAAAATCTAAATTAGTACTTAAGTTCAGCCACACGTACAACATTCCTGACAACCCACTGACAATGTATGAAGTATATTTATTGCACAAAGAGCTATTCGTATTTAATTTTTGGCAACTTTCTGCGGACACCATCTCCAAACTTGATAAAACTGGCCAGTTTCTTGTTCTTGTTATTATGGCTTGTGTGAATTGCCTTGTGTATGTTTTTGCATTTTCTAAATTTGGAAAGTATGACAAATTTTCATGGAAGAATAATATTGAAAAAATCAACATGGTTATCCAACTAGATGTATACATCTTTATTTAAGAATTCTCATGATTTGGTGGAGAACAGTCATTATCTGTTTGTGCAATGAAAAGCAGCAAAATGATACTTCCCTTAAGACCTCTACTTTTACCCAAAGAACTCATTCTCTTTTGAGAAGAATCATAAACCTTCTCTGGTGACGAAGAATCTAACTTGAGAATTAAAGATCCTTCAAAGGCGACATAGTTTTTCTGATAGGAAGAATGATTTATTGGTTTGGAGAGAATCTGGTTTCAGAGTCTGGTGTTTTGCTCTCCTTCATCTTTCACGATACTGTGCAAAACAAAGACAGTCTTTTAACTTTTAACTTCAGTGCATTCATCAGCGACACAATGAATCTGCTTTACACCTCCACACTACACAAATTTTAATCGAAAATCCAAGGCAACACTTGACAAGACAGCCCGTTGGTAACACATTCAGGACATAGATATATATGTTATCGCTTCAATCACAGTTCTATGTTGGGATATTCTAATTTTGCTAAAGAAATTGCATGCCATGGTGAAATAAATCCCCCACTCTCTTAGCTCTTCGCCATTCGACTCGCCATTCTCGTTCCCAGAGATGCGTTCCTCCTGGCCAGGGCCACGGATTGATTCGTGGCGCTGGCTTGGCGCCGGCCGAGAGGATCGTGCGATCTGGGAACGAGAATGCATTCTGGCTGGATGGTAGTCTGGATATTAGTCTGGATGGTCGTCAGGGCCCGGTTGTTGGAAAGCCGATTAACTTAATCCAGGATTAGCGTAAATCTTGTTTCATGTTTTCAACTTTTTGGTGAAAGTTTCTTTTGCTTATTTCTGTTTTTCAAGATTGACTTCTTCTAATGTAAAGTTTTGGCGAATATCAGCGTTGAACAGCATTTAGGAGTAGAGAAACTAGATGCTTCTGTGAAGCATATACTGGGTTGCCTGTGGTACGTGCTACAGAAAATCAGAAGGCACTGAATTGTGTGATATTGAAATACAGCATTCCAGTCTCTGAAGAATAACAAATAAAAGAGAAGCGAGAAACATTGGCTTCTGGGCTGACATGTTGATAATTTTCAAGTTCCCTCGCAACTTCTTTTCACCACAAGTGTGCCCTCTGAGCATCTGAAAGCTTTGTAATACTAAACTTTACTGAAGTCAAGCCCTGTTTCGCGGGGTTAGTGTTAGGATGGGAGACCAAAACAATAAACCTCTCCTAAAAAACGGAAACATCTGACCGAAAATACTATTAACGCTAACAAATGCGAACTCAGCAAGGTACAGATTCTGTTAGCTTGCTTTATGCAAAACAAATATTGATGAAAAAGCAAATAACTATTGATACACAGTTTTCAGAAAGAGCAGAAGGAAGTTTCCCGGACGGTCGATCGAGAATAAAATATTTACGACATGAAAACAACATTAATTTTGAACCGTGAATATAGAATATAAAAAGTTACGATCAGCGACAAACATTTTGGGAGATTTTTGCTACGTTCAAGTAAATTGCAAAATCGAAAGTGACATGGCCGGAATTAAACGGGGGCCGTGATTAAGTTACCGCGGCATGTTTACTCGCCAAACAGTGAAGCATCTGTGTCAAATGATGGCAAGATACCGGGTTTTTGTAAGTTTCTTTTTCTGTCAAGTGTTATAAAGTTTGACAATGAAATGAGCGAAGTCAAAACAAAGATCACAATCGCCCAACTCTTGCTTATGCAAAGTCAAAATTTACTCTCCAAGACGCGTACGACGTTATTTATCACCAGGTAATTCCATCATTTTGGAAATAGCAGCTACTTTATTATTCATCTGCGTCACAAGTTTTCACTGATTTTGGGACTCATTTTGTTGAAACTCAAGCACGCTTCCAACAGGCCTGTGAAGCCTTCCTGCTTACAGAGCAATACTAAAAAACCTCTCCAATATCACATTTGAACCTTAAGCTCGAAAATTCAATACACAACATGATATTATAATTCACAAAGGCAGAAAATACCACAGAATCCTTTTCCAGCGAAATATTTATTGAAACAAACAACATATTTGCTCTTAGAGGCGAAAACCTCTTCCTATTTCATTGCGTGCGTGAAGACAACAAACTCAATCGTGTCAAATTACCATGTACTTCAGGTAAATATTACAGCTCACTTTGATTTCGTCTCGACGGGCGATAGATTGTTGTCGAAGTTCAGTGCTCGTCGCTTTTGAGATTCCTGCCTATTTTATCCAACTGACTTTCCATTATTGAGCTCCATAAGGGTATATTTTGTTTAAGGATCCACTAAAACGCCATTCGCGTTACATGACTTTCGACACCATTGCAGGCTAAGTTAATGATTCTACTGTGTCCACCAGAGAAATCTACGCAGTTCCACTACCCTCTCGATCCTAAGAAAATACTCGCAGAAGGCTCTATCCACAAAGACACCACTTACCAGAGGAGTGACAGGCAAGACTTTTACCGATACGGAAAAAAAAAAAGAAAAAAAAAAAAAGAAAAAAAAGAAAACAAACAAACTAAACGCAGACCTCGACTGGGTTTGCCATGAGGCAACCCAGTAATAAACTCCTTGGTTGATGTTTAATCTGGGATTAGCGTTAATCGGCGTTTGAACAACCGGGCCCTGGATGGTAAACAACTCCGAGCCGCTGGTCAAGGGAAACGAAGATTCTGGGACGAGAGACCTTTCTTTCTCTGCTAGCAGGGTGGGTATAGGTGCGTGAAATTATTTAACACAACTGATTCGACTGGAAGTGATAATTTGTCGTTGAAACACGAAATGAGTATCATTTTATGAGTACCCTTTATTGAGATCTTCACTAAGAACGAAAAAATCACATAAAAGAGGAAGCTCCCTAACTCAAGTGCCATACCTTACCGCCTCCCCCTTGAAATTTAGTGTTTTTTTGTTCTGCTTTTCGAGTGCACCATGGCATTCAAGTTTTCAGTACGATCATTTCGAGCCTTTCAGGGTGTTTATAAAAGCAAAGAGCCTTTGAAATTTCGGAAGCAGATTGTTTTCTTGTCGGCACACACACAAGCCGCGGAAGTTATACCGGCGAAATCGTTCGAGGAAATCCCAGGTCCAAGAGGGTTGCCAGTTATTGGAACGCTTCTTGACTATTGTCGAGACCTTGGCGATGGTGTTAGGAGTTATCAACGAATGCATGAAATCCAGCAACAGCGAGTTGAGCAATTTGGAGAAATCTATCGCGAGAAAGTCTTTGATCGCCGTACAGTGACCCTTTCCAATCCAGATGATGTGGAGTATCTGTTCCGAAACGAAGGCAAATGGCCTGGGCGAGACCCACCCTTTCCACTATGGAAGAAGTACAAGGAGGAAAAAAACCGAGTGGACGGAGTTAGTTCTTTGTAAGTCCTGTTATCGTCTGGTTTATTTATCTGCTATTTTATTTTTCATACAACAACTGCCTATCACAAACTTTTACTCGGCTGCTTCTCTAGGTAGAAAAGGATCACAGTTTACGTCATCAAATTATCCCTACGTTAATTCTGTGCACTTGCATAATTAACAATAATTAACGAAATCATTGTTGCACAGCCGCATAAAGCGACCTGATATTTTCTGTTGAGCCCAAACAGAGCAACTAAGATATACATCTTGTTTGCATCATGGTTTCACCTGAACCCTTCCACAAGTCAACTGATTCAAACGTCTACAGTTCCACACGCCCACATGCCCATGCGTCCACATATCCACAGGGCGACACATCCACATCTCACACAGGTCCTAACATCCAAATCATCTCAGGTCCCCATGCCCACATGTCCACAGGGCCAGTCATGTCATCAGGTTACATGTGAATATGTGCACATACCGATGAACAGGTACCCCTGTCTGCAGGCCCACACATCCACTTCTCCTCAGGTCCACATGTCCACACTTCCTCAGGACCTCAGGTCCACAGGCCCACACTTCGTCAGGTCCACATGTCCACACTTCCTCAGGTCCACATGTCCACACTTCCTCAGGTCCACATGCCCACATGTCCACATGTCCACAGCATGTACGGTCCACACATCCGTATGTCCACAGGTCCACAGATCTACGGGTCTACAGGTCCACACGTCACTTGTGCATAAGTCATTATGCGCACAATTCCTTTGATCGTGAGCAGAGTACGGTAAAGTAAGGTTGCTATTGCACAAACACATTCTCCATCTCAGTGAAGAAAGAAAGTTGCAGCTATATACAGAAAATGCAAGGGGTGACAGGCCACACAGTCCCTTTGGTGTGAAACATATTTTGAAACCTCTCACATGTACATTTTTTCTCTGACGAGCAGATCCTTTAAGGATTTCCCTTTCTTAGATAAAAGGATAGGTGGTCGCTTGAATATCTGGCGAAGTAGTGGTTGATTTTGTAGTAGGTGCCATTTTTTGAGTAAGGCTTCTTTTGAGTTATAGATATTGATGGTTAATATTGTGTTGCAAAAGGCAAGATTTCTTTGTAATTTTTTTGTTGTTCTGGTTAAGCACTGTAACCTTTCCAGTCTATAAATTTTATTCCTGATAAGATTTTTTCTAGTATTAGATTGCGTGGGTAGCCTCTGACCAGCAAGTGTTTCTTGAAAATAAATGTGAAATGTTCTCTTTGAAAGTAGTCTCTGAGGAATTTGTTAAGCATTCACCCTTCACAAGTCCATTTTTAACACGTGGTGGGTGACATGAGGTAAAATGTGTGTACTGGAATGTTTCCGCTGGCTTAAAATGTGTCTTGATATCAAGAATCGACTCTTCCTTGAATCTGTTGCCTTTGTACATAACCCTATCTAGAAACACAGTCTTAGTGTCAGAGATATCGGCCATGAATTTTATAGTTGAGTGATGTGAATTTGCTTGTTCAAAGAAAGTCTCAATGCTGGGCTCACGTATGTCCCATACGGAAAAGATGTCGTGAATGTAGCATTTCCAAACTGTAGGACTGGTTTAAAAGCTGTTTTGCTTAGGATTTCATTCTCAAACTTTGCCATGAATAATTATGTCAGCAAAGAAAACAGCCATTTTCATATGAAGAGAATGCTTTCCGATGAATCGGAAAGAATTTTCTTTGAAAATTAGCCTAAGCATTTTTCGAAGTTAGTGTGTTGTTATGGGAGGTCTTTGTAAAAATTGTTATAATGGTATGCTTTGCATACAGTGTCAATACCCTTGTTTTGTGTTATATTTGTCTGGAGGCTTGTGACGTCCATCCATTCGATACAAGGAATGTGCAGTTTTTGACCTTTGTGCTTTCAATAAAGTTTATAAAATTATTTGTGTTTTTAAAGCATGACTTTTGTGACTTAGATATTGGTTGAAGCAATGTGTCAGCAAAATATGAAATAATTTTTGTTGGTCCATCACAACCGGAGATGATTGGTCTCCCTGTAAGAGTTGGTTTGTGAATTTTTGTTTTGAGTGTTAAGAACTCTGGCATTCTTGGCAGGCAAGGTGTTTCGGAAAGCTATCTTTTGGTCATCAATGTGGTTTTCACGGTGCAGTTTGTGATTAGGTGTGATACCTTGTTAAGTAACACAAGGGGTGACAGGCCACACTGATTCCCTTCCTGTGTGAAAACATGTGTATAGAACCTTTTATAGTAATGTTTTGCTCTAACGAGCAGATCCTTAAAGGATTCTCCTTTTTTGTATGAAATGTTATGTGGTTTAAATTTGACGAAGTAGGGGTTAATTTTGTATTAAATGCCATTTTCTAAGTAAAGCTTCTTCTAGGTTTGATATACTGATGACTGGTATTGTGTCACAAACGATAAAATACTTTTTTGTGTTTTGATATCAATTTTCCTTTAAGCACTGAACCTTTCCTTGTGAATTTGATTTCTGATTTTCATAGTAGTTTTCTACCAAATTGCATGGTTAATCTCTGTTCCTCAAATGTCTTTTAAATTTTGAATTGTTTTCCTCGAAAGTGCCTTTGAGGAGTTTGTTGTAAGGATTCGTAGGGCTTGACCTTTGACGAATCCATTTTTAACACTTGGTGGGCGATAGGAGGTGAAATTGATGTGTATATTGAAAGGTTTCCATTTTAAAGTGTGTTTTTACATCAAGGGTTGATTGATCCTTGAATCTTGTGCCTTTGTATACTATTGTGTCTAGAAACACAGTTTCAGTGTCAGGTATTTCTGCTGTGAATTTAATCGTAGGGCCACCATGTCCGGTTTACTTACGTCCCACAGGTACAAGACATCGTCAATGTAGCATTTCCAAACTGTACGTTTTGAGACAGCTTAGTTTAGAATTTCTGTTTCAGTTTTAGCCAAGAAAATACATGTATTGTCAAAAGAAACTGTTGTCTTGGTTCTCATAAGTTATGGTTCTCATTAATAACCTCCTGTATATAGTTGTAACTTTCTTTCTTCACTGAGATGAAGAATGTGTTGTGCCAAAGGAAAGGACAATTATAGATGTAAGTGACAATCACAACAGCAACATAACTTTCCCGTACTCTGCTCACGATCCAAGGAACTGTGAATATGTGGACACATGTGTGCATAATGACTTAAGCACAAGTGACGTGTGGACTCGTGGAGATGTGGAAGTGTGGACATCTGGGCAAGTGGAGCTTTGGAAGTGTGGACGTGTGGGCATGCGGACCTTTGGAGATGTGGACAATTGGGCATGTGACATGTGGGCATTTTGGACTTTTGGAGGTGCGGACAGGTGGACCTTTGGAAGTCTGGACATCTGGACATGTGGAGCTTTGGAAGTGTGGACATGTGGGCATGCGGACCTTTGGAGGTGTGGACATGTGGGCATGTGGAGCTTTGGAAGTGTGGACATGTGGGTTTGGTGGACCTGAGGAAGTGTGGACATGTGGGCATTTGGACCTTTGGAAGTGTGGACATGTGGACGTGACGAAGATTGGGCCTGTGGATCTGAGGTCCTCAGGAAGTGTGGGCATGTGGACCTGAGGAGATGTGGAATTGTGTGGGCCTGTAGACAGGGGTACCTACAGTGTATTCATTGGTGTGTGCACATGTGACCTGTGGACCTTCAGATGTGTGGACAATACATGCTGTTGACATGTGGGCATATGAACCTGAGGAGATTTGGATTTTAGGACCTGTGTCAGAGGTGGATGTGTCGCCTGTGGATATGTGGACACATGGACGTGTGGGCAAGTGGGCGTGTGGAAATGTAGACGTTTGAACAAGTTGACTTGTGGAAGGGCTCAGGTGAAACTATGATAGAAACATGATGGATATCTTAGTTCCTCTGCTTGGGTTATACAGAAAATATCAGGTGGCTTTATGTGGCTGTGCAACAGTGATAATTTTTCACAATTATGTAGGCATGGTGAAGAGTGGTACAGGATTCGTCGTATCTTGAACATGAAAATGCTGAAACCAACAGTTACTGAAGGATATGTCGAGCCATTGAATGATGTTGCAGCTGATTTGCTCTCTCAAATGAAAGCAACTCGTGATGCTGATGGAATCATTCCAAGCTTGCAAGATGAACTATTCAAGTGGTCTTTGGAATGTAAGTTGGCTCAATTATCTTACAATGTATCATAACATTAGTAGTTTATATTAATACTTGTGGCCATTTAGTGGCTGTTGACACCCAAGTCGAAATAGAGTTGTTACAATTATTAGATTGATTCACATTTCCTTTTGAGATGTAATCCTTGTTTTGTTTAAGTAATTTCTTAGAAATTTATTTTGCCATGAAAATAAGCGATACAAAATCAGGACATTTCGACCTCTCCGAGGTCATTTTCAAGTGCGAGTAAAAGTTTTAGCATAGACATGTAGAAGCTAGTTAAAATATGTGAGAAGGTGCCAAAAATATTGAGAACAATGGTACAATGAAATAACATTCAACTATCCTGAACAATTTCAAGTAATCTAGAATACACAGAACAAAATAACTGAAAGTATGTAAGAAACTGCTAACAATTGACATTTGAAGAAGAAATTAATGTTAATAAGAAAAGTAAATAGAATAATGTAAACGATATTATACTTTATAATACTACATAACTCTTGGCATTGCTTCCTTAGTTTTTGAGCTGCCAATAGCAAAACCAGCAACAAGCAACACACCTGAAATTGACCTGCAGCCACTGTGGTCAAGTCTAATTCCATCCCGAATAGGCCACTTGCACTAAGAGGTCACGTGACCAATGCTTCCCTTAAACAGTGAGTTGTAATCTTGCTGTTGACAAAAATTGACAGAACACATAAAAATTATCGTACACGCGAAATTTGAGAGGAAACGCATTTAAGGGAGATATTTTATGGTACTTTGATTTTTCAACAAAGAAGCATGATTTGTCTTGGCCGCCATGTTGGAGGGCATACTCTTGCCCTCCAACTTGGCGGCCAAAACTACTTTTTGCTTATATCTTGTTAAATGTTTGATAGTTGAGTTCAGATGTGCCATAAACGCTACCACATCATCTTTTCAACATTTTCCTTGAAGTTCAAGTGCAAAATTTGTGTCAGAAAGCGGTAATTCATAATTTTAAAAAATCAAGTTTTGGTCACGTGACCATCTACAGACTTTCTCATTTTAAGCAAATGGTGCGAGTTTGAAAAACCAAATCACTATTATTTTGTTTAAGAGATGACCCACTAATAGTGTTTCGAAGGCAAAATCATGTAACTTTCATTTTCATAAAAACGATGTCACATGACCTCTTAGTGCAAGTGGCCTATTGGACTCATTAGCCATCTGCGGCTGCCTGCAGATACTGACTGACATAGACACACTTACCCTCAAACCTACTGGTATCTTTGTAGGGTCCGAAATGGGCAGCCAACTGACGACTAGATAAAAATTTTTAGTCGCCAGATGGCAAATTGTGGTCGCCAAAAATTTTCGCCTAAAAAGGCACGTTTTGAACTTTTTTTATGGATACCAGAAAGCAACGACCGCGCGGTGTTGCGTATGTGTCACGCATTGTTTTTCTCTTTCGAAAGGGGACATTTTGGAGACAAAATGTATCCGACCTCGAATGTAATAAAGAAACCCATCTGCCCCTTAATTTGTTGAAAATTTCAAACGCGGAAACACCAGTCACGTTCTGTGGCACACGAGCCACCATGTCATTACCGTGCCACATTCCTCGCACCAGTCCCTTGCATCTCTTAACTGAGTCGTTGTTTTTTCGCCCGCGATACGCATTTTATGCGAAACCGCAAAAAAAAAATGTGGCGGGTTGCAAAGTTTAATATGGAGGTAGTCAACGGGAAAGCTCCTTTCATTTTTATTTCAAAAACATCGACAGGATAAAAAGGAAGACACCTGTTGGCAAACGGCTCAGAACTTAATGGCGACCACGACCAGTTGTGAAATTTTGGTCACCAGTACTCATGTATGATGTCAAGCCAGGGACTCAAACCCGAATTTTCATTAGTGGATGGGATTAGTGCTCTCTCAAACAATCACCAATACTGTTTCTCTAAAATAGTAATGATTTGAAACCTTACTGTAACTGACGAATGGCCATCTAACAGGCTGCAGGATGCAGGAGCTGAAGCTTGATACATCTACAGACAATAATCTGAGATCATTCCATCTAGTCGATCGGTTGGTGGGGTTAGATTTGAACCAGGATCACCTATGCCATGTTGTTTTAAGCAGGGTTGGCATTAACTAGGTGTCGCGTTGCTCTACAAACAACACAACCCTAAAATTGACAACCAGGGACTTTCCAATCAGTGATGAGGGACCTTAGAATGTGTCTTAGATCTTTAGCTGTTGTGCATGAGAAGCACTAACTAAAAAAAAAAACACACTTGATTCGTATCCTGTGTACACAGAGTTTTTTAACGCAGAAGTGTTTTAAAAGGTACAACCACTGAGTTATCTCACAGATATCAAGAGCGTAACAAAGTTTTTTAAAGGAGACAAACAGCAAGATTTGTAAAAATTAAAAAGCGAATGGTGTCATTTGTCCTTCTTAGTTTGAGTGATGAGTTGACTTGGTGGGCCACATTATCGCCAGGATGAATGTAACCAAATCCGATAGGTTATCATCATGGTTGCTAACCTGGCTCAGCACTTAAACCCACCTCCAAAGAAGACTGCCCACAAGTTTTGGCAATCCATCACAACTCTTAACAGACTTAACTGATTTGAGTGTAATGTGAAGTGCTTAACCTTGTAGAATATCTCAAATTCTACTGTGGTGTTAGTTAAGACTAATAGTTTACTTGTTTTCAATTGATATTACAGCAATTGGAACTGTGCTCTTTGAGACACGATTTGGTTCTTTCAGCGAGTCTCCATCAGTAGAAGCTGCCCAGTTCATTGAATCAGCTCGCAAGTTATTCCCACTTTTTTTAAAGGTTTTCCTTATTCCTGCATGGATGGACAAGTTCTACAGGTTGAAGAATGTCCAGGATTTCTATGACCACATGGATGTCCTCTACAGTTTTGGCGAAAGGTGCATTGAGAAAAAGATGAGCAAAATACAAGGGAGACTTGATAAAGGAGACATTCAGGAGGATGATGCTGCAGAGTTCTTGACCTTTCTAATCAGCAGAGAAGACATCAGTTTCAAAGAAATAACGTCAAACTTGATTGAACTCCTTTTCCCTGCAATTGAAACGGTACGTGCTGGTGAGCTTAACTCCAAATTAAACTAGACGCTTTATGAGCGTAAACTGGGTTGCCTATGGTACGACGGCAATGAGTTGGGTGGTATTGAACTGGAGCATTCAAGTTAATGTTTTCAACTGGGGGGCCATTTAGACCATTTGAGGGGTCACCCAGATGTCGTACCGGCAGTGGACCTTTGGCTCACGTGTTCTCACGTTGATTATTTTGTAATGTCCTGTCCCGTTTTGAGGTCTTTTACTTTTTTGTAGCTTTGGTAAGAAATTCGGTTCAAAGACAGCAAAACACGCTTTTGAGTAAAACTCACTCGATCCTTTTTTAAATAGCCTGCAAAAAAACTAACTGCAAATTGCTCTGACGGACGTTTTCCCGACATGTCATGCATGTCTTGCAGTTGCGCTTAGCAAACGTTTATTCCACGCACTAAGGAAGGACTGAACATGTTGTTTCCGCTTCGTAATTCCTCTTCTTTTCAGTCTAATCTGATGACAGGTCAATTTTTTTTTCGAATGGTGTATAACATTATTTAGTGGATAAGTCACTATCCTTCCTGAGTATAAAACATTTACTTTCACGATAGCAATTCAATTAAGCCATAACACAGAGAAATGACAACGTGTTAGCCACAGAAATGTAACGCCAACTGCTCTGGTGGGTTCTCATGTTAGTCAATGCAAAACGGCCCGGGATCTCCAGAAGGCAACATAAGACAAGGCAGGAAAGCCGGGAGTAAACAGTAAAAGGCAAGCCAAAAGATACCCTGGATGCAGAGAAATTTTTTTTCAAGGTCGGAGAGAACGCTTCGCGATTTTAAATCAACGGTCGAGGACGAAAAAAAATACCTCTGGTCGCACAACCCCAGAACCTTCTTTCCATGCGTAGAGAGAGCTCAGATTTCTCGTCGCGGTGTTATCGTCAAACCAGTTTTGGCCACCAAGCTGAGACTGCTTCCTACGGGACGCAATGAAGCGCATCATTAACATTCCTGAAATTTTTGATGTCAGCGATGCCTATTCATTTCAACAGCTTTAATAATTTTGGAGTAATCTTAACGATATTGTATTGATTTTAGCTTTGTAAAATTGATTTATTTTTACACCATAGTGACAAAACAGGTCTTTTTCTGACGTTAAAAACTATAGCTACCTATTAAGAACACGACTAAAACTTCCTGTCATCTTTATGAAAACTATTCGGCGCGTATCAAATTTCAACCCGAGTATGCAAATTAGTTGAGCTCGAATATTACACAACACGATGAATCCAGTAAGGCTCAAGAAAATCTAAAAAAAAAACCTTTCCAGCGAAACATTTTATTTTAACAAACAACATATTTGGCTCCGCCATAAATAATTCTTGGTTAATAAGAATTAGTCACATTTCCATTTGTTTTTTACCTGACGACTGTGGGGAGTTAGTACAAATAAATATAAAAATAGCCAGACAACGGAAATCACACATCCACTGGATTCCTTCTCTCTCCATATCGAACCAGAAAAAGTTGCCAAAAATTTTCCTTTTTGTTTCAGTGTTGTACATAACAACACGATTTTAGTTAAATACTGGAAGTACAGAAGACTTTAATATGGCTCGACGAAGTCCATTACTCGTCGCTTTCAATTTTCCAGATATTTCCAAATTTGCGGACTAGTAGCAGACGTGAAATAATTTTCGAGTAGAAACTGAGTTTGCAATACATGTTTCGGATGACCAACATCCGTCGACAGTTGCGAATACAAATGAACCCCTAGTCGGCGTAATATAAAAGATAGCTAAATAGGAAGTATGAATACTAAATCAAGTCAAGTCAAGTAAGTCATTTGACACGGAAAAATTAAAATGAAAGAGTTAAATTGACATGATTAACTTGCTTGTTTAATGAGGGGTTTTCCCAACCTATGATTAAGGCCTCCTTGATTTTTAGTTGAACAGGTGTGGAGGCGGTGTCAAGGATTGAAAAGCAATTCTCTGAGCACAAATCTCTGCATGTTTCTGACCCATAAATGTGCTGAAAGATGTGTCAGTTCTTATCGGATGTTAAGTGTTCACGAACATGTGTAGCAAGATGTCGGTTTGTCTCGCCGACATAACAGGCGCTACAGCCTGCGCAAGAAAATCTGTAGACCACACGGGATCGTGATAAATTAGAGATAGCATCTTTGGCACTAAATAACTTCTTGATCTTGTATGGGGCATTGTATTTTCTAGTGCCCCTTATTTACGTTGTTATTTAGTATTCTTACTTCCTATTTAGCTGTCTTTTATATCACACGGACTAGCGGTTCGTTTGTATTCGCAACTGACGATGGATGTTGGTCGTCCAAAACATGTACAGTATTGCAAACTCAAAACTGTGTGTTTTTACTTGAAAGTTATTCCAAATATTTATTTTTTCACCGCCTGTCTTGTTTATCCAATTGACGTTTCATTCTTGAGCGCCATAAGGGTATATTCTGTTTAAAGATCCACTAAAACGCCATTCGCGTTACAATGACTTCCGACGCCATTTCAGGGTAATTAAATGTCCTCCTGTATCCACCGGATAAGATCTAAGCATTTCTACTACCCCCTCAAACCTACCAAGCATACGCGCAGAAGACTCTACGCACAAAGACACGGATAATAAAAACAAATTGCGATTTGGAGACGGCAATACCACATTATATTGACGGCTAGTTGGGAGGAAATATATTCCGTTTTGGGCGGAGTCGCGAAGCGACGGAGCCCAATACAATATATTTTCTCCCAACGCCGTCAATATAATGTGGTATCGCCGTCTCAAAATCGCAATTAGTTTTGTATCGCGATCTATCGTTTATAAGGATAAATAAAACTGTAAACTAATCAACCCGCGCCTGATCGAAATTTCAATTCTCTCTACCTGCGAAACGTATTTGTTTGCGTACGTCAGCAACCCAATTCAGTGCAACGACGTCAGTTTAACATTAGAACCAATCACAGGCAGCAAAAGTGAGACGGCAATAACACGAAATATTGATGGCTCGCGCATAGGCAAAACTATAAGAAGATCGCGATACCAAAAAAGACACGGACACGGACACGGAAAAGAAAAAAAGGAAAATAATAATAATAATAATAATAATAATAATAATAATAATAATAATAATAATAATAATAATAATAATAATAATAATGATAAAACGACTAAATGCCACCCATTTTTCCGATTGATTTGCCATACTGGCAACCCATTTATTACCTTTTTGGATGGAGTATACTGGATTGTGAAGTAGGGGAGAAGTTAATGACTTCAGTTAATCTGACCAGTGTATAAAGATAAGACGTTTTCGAACCTCAGTTGAAACTTAAAGCTTTTAATTAACTGGTAAACTATTGTAAAATGAAAGCTACTGGCAAAAACATGCCACTGTACTTCTACAAATTTCTCCATACCTAAATGGCAAGGTCGCACCCCAAACCAGATAGTTTTTCAAAACACTTAAGATAGACTCGAAAAGCCTCAAGTCTCTAATTTTTACATCATAAATTGGTTCTGCAGACGTCCTTCACTTCTTTGTGGACTTTGTACTTGCTTGCAAGAAACCCAGACGTGCAAAAACAACTTCACGATGAAGTGAGCTCGGTTCTGAAACCAGGGGAACGTGCAACACAAGCAGCATTGCAGAAAATGCCATTCTTGCGAGCGTGTATCAAAGAGACTTTAAGGTATCAGGGCTGTCTCACCAAGACCAGTAGATTCTTATCGAACAGAACACATGCTAGCAATAAAGTGTTTTGTTGTTTTGCATGCAGTTACTCGCCATTCATTGAAAATAAGGTCAGATCTTTTCTTGTGTAAATGATGACCTCTAGCTAACCGAGTGCAAGGGAGAGCTCCGTTTCCCTTTTTTTCCAGTTTTGAGCTGAAAAAAAAAAAGTTGGTGAAACTTAGCCAACGGCCTGTAACAATATTTATGTTGCAACTGCGAGGATGATAGCTTCACTTGACTTCGTATCCGCAGTTCAATATATGATTCATTTCATATATCTTTTCATCGTTGATTCGAGCGTCGCACCGGTATCTCGAATTCACGGGTTCAAAACCCGTTGGAAGTCCTGAATTTTTCAGGCTTCTCTAGTCCGCAATTTTAAAATTGCGTTCATAACTGCGAGTATTTAAGCTTCACTTGAAACATAAGCTTACCAATTCAACTTGGTTTCCTGTTAACAGCTCTTTTGTTGTTCCTTCTTTTTTCTCTAGGATGTATCCTGTTGCTTTTGAAAATGCCCGTATTCTCCAGGAAGAGATCGTTATCCAGGGCTATCGCATACCTCCCAAGGCAAGTCAATTTGATAAGCCGACAAGGCGAACTTGATTGGTTATTCCCAGCTAAACGGTCTATGCTTCTTTCCTACCTAGGCTAACCCTATGCCTAACAAAACGAATTGCATCAATAGTACTCGATTGTACGAGCGACCCAGTCGATCAACGCCTTCGCTGTAGCTTAAGATGCACCCGCACAGAGCCCTCAGGGCCAAAACATCACCCAATGGTTATTTGAACGCCAGCGCAGAATAATATTTTTCTTTATCATGACATGTATAAAACGAAAAGAAATGTCACGTGGAATTTTGGTGGAGGTTAGCTAATGTTATCTGGTGCAAGGGCGCCCACACTTGTCAAGTGAAGCATCACAAAGCACATTCGCCTCCGCAGAGCCTTCCTTTTTTTTTTGGTCACGTCGTTGACCAAGTGACCAAAGAATCGGAGGGGATCTGGGGACGAGAATGCCCAAAGCAAAGAAGGTTCGAATGCGTGTTCTATTCTATTTTGTTCACACTCATCGAAACATCATCCAGACTTGTTTTTCCTCGCGTTTGCGTCTTCGCATACGCTAGCTTCTCTACCCTTACGAATTGACTTTTGTTTGGCAGACAATGATTCGTATGCCGTTGTATGCAATGGGCCGCAATCCCAAGCTGTTTGATGAACCTCAAAAGTACAAACCCGAGCGATGGCTGAGGGATGATACACACAAGTCCCCATATCATTCTTTTTCTTCGCTCCCTTTCGGATTTGGCACCCGAATGTGTATTGGTAAGAAGATGCATATACATTCAATGAGTAGCAATAATTGATAATACGTGAGTATTGAAATTGGACTTGGCCAAGTTATTTGAAAGCAGTGTGAGCGCTAATGTATATTTGAAAGGCGGGTTTTATGCAAAAGAACTGAATGATTCTCGCACTTAATTGGTTGTCACTTTATACAAACCTGAAAAATCCATTCCCCTTCAACGGGATTCGAACCCATGACCCTCTGCGATGCCCGTGCGATGCTTTACCAACTGAGCTTTGAAAGCCACACAGTTGGGAACAGCAGCTGGTCAATTATTGGGCTAATGTGTTACGTGAAAGGACTATAAGGAAATGAAAGGGAAATGCAACTATTAGTTGCCATGGTATTTAAACTCGTTTAGTGCTAACCTGCAGGGCCCGGTTGTTCGACAGCCGATTAACTTAATCCAGGATTAGCGTAAACGTTTGTTTCATGTTTTCAACTTTTTGGTGAAAGTTTCTTTTTCTTCTTATTTTTTTTTTTTTCAAGATTGACTTCTTCTAATGTAAAGTTTTGCCGAATATCAGCGTTGAACAGCATTTGGCATTAGAGAAATAAACTCCTTGGTTAATTTTTAATCTGAGATTAGCGTTAATCGGCTTTTGAACAACCGGGCCCAGCTGACCCCTACGAACTGGCAATTCGTTGAATAATACTTTGCTTTTTTATTGAACAGGGCGCCGAGTGGCCGAGTTAGAAATGCGCCTCTTTCTTTCACAGGTAGGATGATGCAGAAGAATTTTCTATCTATCCATCTATCTGTCTGTCTAACAGACTATATTTTGTACCATGTTAATCATCTTTCTTTTTTCACACAGGTGTGTCAGAACTTCTGGGTGGAGTCCTTGAACGAGGTCCAACCAATGATTACCTCACTTTTGGTCCCAGATAAGAAAGTCGAGTTGCGATTTGTGGAGCGATAAACTATGAAGTTCTTTTGTTTTTCACTTAACAATCGAAGAAGCAGTTATATTAGCTTGGTGTCATTGCGGCAAACATTAAGTTGCTTGTGGTAAAACTATCAAAATCCTCACTGAGGCGAATATTACGTGACATCAAGTAGGTTTCGTTGATTTTGGTCAAACAGCAAGCAACGACAACGCTGACGGCAACGAAAACGTCATAAATGTTCATATTCAAAAAGGCAAAAGCAATACCTTTGCACGCCCTGCACGTGCGTTTTAACAGTTTTGTCCATTTCTTTGCCGTCTTCTACAAAACACCGTGAAATAGGTTTTATTAAAAACGTTAGCAATTTTCATTTTCTCCCCTAAATGAAGCGCCGTTCCAACCAGTGTCACTCTTGAGGGACTACCACACCCTTGTCATATTCAAAAGTTTGAAGTAATCCCGACTCACTTCGGAACTAATACAATGTGTGCAACATTTTGAAACAATGACGAGAATTTTAATCTTGAGATGACGTTCTCGTTGCTGTCGACGTCGTCGTTGCTTCAGTTCTCTAATTTCAGCCTGACGACGGTTTGCCATTCTCTGTAAATGCGACTCTCGTAAATCTCTCTTAATTGGCTTATGTCAGCACTGGAAAGCAAAGGTAGTCTTTCAACCCCTCCTCAGATTGCAAACAATAGGGAGTTCACAGTCAAGATATCTCACGCGTGGGTATTGTTGTGAGACGCTCGTTTTGACTGGCTGGTAGGAAAGATGAGCGTGTATCAAGAAAATCTGTTTCAATCAATTAGACGTAAATCTAGCAGAAGTAAAAAACCAGCATTTTCCTTCATTTGTCGAATTATTTTTGAGAAGTATTTTGTAAAAGCAATACAGGACTTTTTTCTGTGTTTACATAGCCTCATCTTAACACTCTTTGAGTTGGGAGAATTCTCGACACTTATTCAAACCCTCCAAATCCAACTCCCCCTCGTGTTTAGATGAGGCTATATAAACGAGGAAAAAGTCCTCTATTGCTTAATTAACCCTTTCACTCCCAAGAGTGACACTTATAGATTTTACTCTGTCTAACGCCAGACGATTTTACTCGTCAATGGGAATCCCACAGGAGTGAAAGGATAAAGCGTTAACGTAAGTATTTAGGTCGCGATGATTGCGTCAGAGTCTTGTTCACCATGTACAATACGGGAGAACTATCCTGTAAACAGTTTCAAGGTAAAAAAGAAAATTAATAAAATTTGGTGATTTCACGTTTTTCTTTTGTGGATTACGGAAAAGAGATGCACGGAAACTCGGGCTGCACGTTCAACGCGTTTTTTTTTTTTCCTTTTTTTAATCAATATATTCTTGCTCTGTGGCAACGTCTTTGCCATACACCTTATTCCAAAATGGCCGCCATTTAAATATTCCTTTGTTTTTATTCAAATTAGCCCTTGATGCCTCGGTCTTAAGCCTAAAATTCAAAAGAATATTTTCTCTTGAACGAAGCATCACGGTCTAATTTGAATAAAAACAAAAGAATATCTAAATGGTGGCCATTTTGGAATAAGGTACATAGCCTTCGTCTTTGCGTAAATTCCCCAATATAACATAGAGTGCAAAATTACTGAATGCTGATTGGCTGATACAGGGGGCATTTTGCGTTACTTTTCGTAATTGCCCGATAGGCATAATTACTTTCGTTATTTTCACGCAGAAAGTGTTTTTAGCTGGGTTGGTCTAGTTGCTTTGGCGTTGTTTGTATCTTTATAATGCCAGTTTGGCTTTTTTAAATATCCCGTATCCCGTTAAATATTCCCCCAAATATCCCGTATCTCTATCATTTTTTACGTAAATATCCCGTATCCTGATAACCCCTAATAGTGCTTGGATGTTGCCATGCATTTGCAAATTTACTAGCATTAATAATAAGAGATAACCACTTTTTCTGTTTTTGCAATAAATTCTAGTTGAAGTACAGATTTATGTTTCTGGTAATCTCTCGCCATTTTCCGAAGTTTACCCGTATTTGTAGTTCACTGTAATTGGACAATTTGTCTAAACGGTTTGTGCATCCCACGGATACGCCCTTATAGACGTCTTGTTCAGTCTCGATTTAATCCTCTCTTTTCGAATGCCCCATAATACACTTTGTTTGCCAAATTTTGCGTGAAGTATTGTTTTCAGATGCTGTTGGAGACACTGCATATTCCCAAGAGCTTTTGAAAACAATAGTTTATTCAAAATGTGGGGGGCAAACAAAGTACCAGGAATTAAAGGGAAAGTACGGCCTAGAGAAAGTTTCTCGGAATAGAAAGTTCCTTACCTGCATTGTCATACTTGACCACTCATTTGTGCTTAATGTGTTTAATAGCCAGCAATAACGCCTCAAAAAATTGAAATGCGCCGTCTTGGTTTTTGTGTATGCAAACGAGGCTATGACAGTAGCAATAGTCAAGGATTTCTCCGGATGACAAGATGTACTTAATGCTAACAAGCAAACCACAGGCAAGGAGAGCCATACTTTGTAGACTTGAATCTTAATCCAGAGGGCAAATTGTATTAATATTGGCTCCACCATCAGAAAAGATTTGCCTCGAGCTCGTTAAACAGGGTTTAATATGTGAGTTATATGAAGGAGTTTTACGAAGCGAAAGAGAGCTTGCAGTGCTATTCCGCGCTCATTGCTGTGATCCATGTTACAACTTCAAAACAAACGATAGATTTATATATTTCCATCGAATGGTAAGAGTAAATCGTTTCAGTAGTGTCTATAAAGCTAACAAAATTTAACTACATTTCAAGTTGTTTATTTTACTGCCTAGAAAAGTGCATAACAGTGAAAGTCGTCAAGTATTGCTTGATTCAGTTTTCTCACTCCAATGTAATTACATTTTGGACTGGTTGACTGAGATTTCAGTATGAAGCGAACGTTACCAAGACCAATATTCATATACCTGAAGATCCCGCTTGAAGTCCTAATTTGCAAAATAACAGACCTGAACAGACAATATAGCAGTCAGGTTTTCCGGTTTGAGGAATCCATCCATGTTTTATTTTCGCAGGCAAACTTTCCTTTAAATTTTTATTTTCCGGTGGAATCTTCTGTTTTCTTATTTAAAAGGCATGTGTCTAGTTTCATCCCCCTCGAAAGCGTAAAACACCAACAGCGGTAATTGTTGCTGTGAAAAAAGCCTTGCTGTGTGTATTGAGCAACATCTGAAAGTTTCGTCGGCGCAACATATACGTTTGCTGAAGCATCAAAGACGGCTGTCGCAGAAGAAGGAAAGTGAAAAAGAAAAGAAGGTGCTCTTGTCGAATGTTTTCATGTCGCATGTTCAAGGTTTTTGTCTTGTTTACATTTCTTCTGGCTGATTTTTGCCGCCTGGTTTGATTGGCCAGATAATCTACAAGTATTAACCTAAAGTGACTTGAGTTTCTGTCGCACTTATGACCTACTTGGCCCACTAGCTATTGAACCACAAGACCGTTTACCATAGTTCATCTTACATTTGAATTTCTTGTAGCAGAAAGGTCACACAACATTGAGAAAGTGATCGGGGAACGAAGAACTTGGTAAGGTCGAACACCTTTGTTGACTATTGCTACGTCATAACACGTCATATCCAAAATTCAACCTCGCGTGTTTTTTTTTTTTTTTGAGAAAAAAATAAGAGATAAACGTTTGGTCTAGGAAGTTTTTAAAAATCAATATGGTCAAAACTAGGTATGTAAGATAAATAATGGGTCATGAACTTCGTTGTTTTAATGATCATCTTGAAGTTGCATAGCAACTTTTGCAAACTTGTAAGGCACGTTCAAACAAGTTCAGTATACGAAGAGTGAAAAGAAGTAGAAAAGGTTAGCCTCCCTAAATTTCTAATGATTTGTTGTTTATTTTTTTTTAATTGATTACTTGAGCTGGATATAAAATTACCAATTTTCTTTTTGCGCCTTAAAAGTTCGTGGCTTTTTATTTCTTTGGCTGGTATTGTAGGTTTGATTTCTCATATGAACAGGTTTTAAAAAAGCGGGTTTTTCAACACTACAAAGAAGTGAGTACTACAAACCAGTCTGGTCGTTATATATACTATACATTCCATATCGTTCAACACAATGCACGTGCTCCGAGAAATCAGTAAATGGAGTAATTACAGTTTATTTTCAACGAGGGAAACCAGTTCTTTGTTGGTCTTACATCCCCATTTACCCCTCTTACGCCACATAATGTCAACAGCATCCCCGTGCACGAGATCCCGAGCTGCCTCCTAGTTACACCTAGGGATGCGTACATGGCACTTAGGGCCATTAAAATAGAAAAGCAACCTGGCCCTGATGCAATCCCAAATATAATTTGGAAGTTGTTTGCCTTCGAGCTGGCCCCAGTAGTGGCTGGTGCGCCCCCACCCCACTTCGGTTAAAAAGGATATACGACCCATTGCCTTAACATACCAGCTAGCTAAGGGTATGTAGGGCTTTACAGTCAGTCGAGTTTACGAGCCTGTCGTGCGTGTGTTAGATCCCCTCCAGTGTGCAGTGAGTAGAAAGTCAATTACGGACGCGTTGGTACCAGCAAGCTGTGCAGGCTACTTATTTTTTGGTGACTTCAGAACAGGATTCGATCTGATTGATCACAGCACCCTACTAGGAAAGCAACATCGCTCCATCCCTGCATTGTTCGCTGGTTAGCTGCCTTCCTCGAGGGACGCTTCAAGTATGTGAAGATCTCCAATGTATCTTCTTCCATCCTTCCGTGTAATGGAGGTATTCCCCAGGCAACCAAGCTCGGGCCAATTCTCTTTGCCATCATGGTGGACGAGTTGATGAGATCATGGCCTCTACGCGCAAAGTTCGTGGACGACCTAACCATCTTAGAGATCGTACCAAGGAACTCATCTCCGGTAATAAACTTCTTAGTTAATGACGTTTACAGTTATGCTAATGAACACAAAATGATGTTAAATCCAACTAAATGCAAATGTATTGTTGTTGACTTTCTTGACTATAATAGTTGCACGTGGAGCCCCATTGTCATCGGGGATACGGTCGTTGAGCGTGTGCGCACGTTTAAAGCTCCTCGGTGTCACTATCGCAGACGACCTAGAATGGGACTCCCACTGTGACATTACAGTCAGGAAAGCTAACAAACGGCATTATGCCCTACGTCAGCTGAAGAAGTGTGGTGTCGGCGATCAAGATATCATCGCAGTTTATTGCTCAGTTGTAAGATCAATACTGGTATACGGTTGCGTGGTTTTCAATAACATGTCCAAATACCTCTCAGAATCGTTAGTAAGAGTTCAGAAAGAGCAATGAACATTATCTTCCCAAGTTTAAGCTACGAGACCACGCTCATTGATGCAGGTCTCGCAACACTCGAGTCTCGCCGCACAGATTTATGTAAACGATACATGTCAAACTTGGACTTGCACCACCCAGTTAGGAAGCTAGCGCATTCTAGGACCCTGTCTGTCCAATATGATTATTGCACGGGGTCGGGAACCAGAATACGCCCTCTTACAACAAGAACTAATAGACTAAAGGACTTTGTGACTGTGAAATATTGATAAGTTATTTCTAATCTCCCTGTAATTCAGAGCTTTCTCTGCGAGAGGGTTAATAAACATTTTTTACTATTACTACTATTACTTAAGTCGACAGTCGGTCAACACTCGATCGATCGTCGGTCGATAGTCGTTACGAGACGCATTTCGATCGAGTATCGGCCACATGTCGGGAATATATTGGTCAACTATCGGGCGAATATCGGTCATGTGTCGGATATAGGTCAAGTGTGTTAATTAAGCAGACGATCCCTATGGCGATGACGACATCAGTTATTGCTATCATGCTAAGGAGGTGGGGGGGGGGGGGGGGGGCCCGGAAATTTTACTGTGAGGCACGATTACTATATGAAGCGAACCGAAAAGTACTGGGAACTAGGGACATAGTTTAGGCGAGGGACAATTCTCTTTTTTCAGCTTCAAAATGTGTCATCGCCGGTCGTCTAATTTTCAGCTGTTAAACGGGATCAATCGCAGAAAACTCGGCCCAGCCAGAGCCAACGATGAAACTATTGCTCCCATTGTTCTGCAGTCGACCAACAACAAAAACCTGCACTTAGCTTTCCTTTTGAGTATTGGGTTTCTTTCTACCGACAGTCGATCGATATTCGGTGAATTATCGGCGAAGTGTTGGCGAATTGCCGGGGAGTTATCGTTGAAGTATCGGTGAACTAAAAGCCATTATCGGCCGACATAAACACCAAACACCTTTTGGAGAGGTAAGCTCAACTTCACCTCTCCACCTCTCCACCGGGCTTAACTAGTTTTACTTCGAGCTGTTCCCTTTCGGCTAGCTCACTAAGGAAAGGTTTTTACCGCCTAGTTATTGATGTATGCTTTTTTCCCGTGTTTCAGTTAACAAGTTTAACAAGTTGTTTCTATTTCTTCGTTTGATCACCACATATATTAACTGGGACCTCCGACAATTTGAAGGTTGGAGATGCGATGAACAAATAAACTCGAAACACAGTGCTATCAGTATTGTGCTACTTACTGCGAGCAATGAACCAATTTAGGGATGGGATAAGCCACAAAAATCCTTATCAAAATATTTTACCCAAGAAAATAGACCCATAAATTTTCTGACATTTCATTTTGGACGACAATTTTTGTTCGTGCAATTGCGTAAAGAAGCCTGAAAATTCAGGACTTCAACGTGGTTTGAACCCGTGACCTCGCGATACCGGTGCGACGCTCTAACCAACTGAGCTATGAAGCCACTGACGTTGGGAGCTGGTCATTTGTGGGTTTGCAATGTTCCCGTGAGGAATGAATGAACGATGAAATGATATATGATACAGTTCAAATCCCGTTGAAGTCCTGAATTTTTCAGGCTTCTTTACTCAATTGCAAAAATTGCGTTCATAACAATCTCGTTCCCAGAGTCATCGTTCCCTTCGTCAGCGGTCGGGAAAGAGAGCTTCCAAAAAAAGGCCATATTTGATTGGCTGTTGAAAAACCGTTTCATTTTCCGCCATTTTCATTTTTCAAATTATAAACTCAAAAATCGCGATTTCTTTTGGATTTTTATCTATAAGAAGTTGAAGATGATCTAAAAATAAATCGTTTTACAACTTGCCAGTTCCGTAACGTTTTTGTTATTGTAAATACCGCAATTGTCACTTGTGTGACACCAGATACTGAAATCTGTTTTGATTGATAAAATGTATCTCGTTAGTTTCTTATTTTCCGCAGTTTAAATGTCTCGAGTGTATCAAGAGATGTATTTATACTCATGTGTACTGTCTGGCGAGTGAAAAGTAAGTGCTTTCATGGCAAGGTGACCTCCAGTGTTTTTGTTGATTTCTAACCGTCTCCGCTCACGCATGCGCAGTTATTCAACCGGGACCAGAGTTTCTGGTTCCGGTTTTGGATTATTCCAGAGCCTCCCGCGCCTGTTCTGCTGAACAAGGGTAACGGAGGCTGTGGGAACGAGATTGCGTTCATAACTGCGAGGATCATAGCTTCAATTGATTTCATATCCGCAGTATATATATGATCCATTTCATATATCATTTCATCGTTCATTCATTCCTCACGGGAACATTGGAACCCACAAATGACCAGCTCCCAACGTCAGTGGCTTCATAGCTCAGTTGGTTAGAGCGTCGCACCGGTATCGCGAGGTCACGGGTTCAAACCCCGTTGAAGTCCTTAATTTTTCAGGCTTCTTTAAGCAATTGCAAAAATTGCGTTCATAGCTGCGAGGATCATAGCTTCATTTGATTTCATATCCGCAGTTCATATATGATCCATTTCACATATCATTTCATCGTTTAATTTTTATTGGCTTCGTGAAAGGTGAGGCAATGAGACTGCTTCCTAGGACTAACTTTTCAAAAATAGCATTTGAACTAACCTTAAGTGTTCGTTTTTTCGAGTGGGTCTTCGTTTTCGATACCGGAAGCGTGCTTGAATTTCAACAAATGAGTCCCAAAATCGGCAAGAATTTGTGACGCTCATGAATAACAAAGCAGTTTCTGGAATCACCTGGTAATAAATAACTTCGTCTAGGACTCGCCTAGAAGAGCGAATTTTTGACTTTGCAGAAACAATGGTCAACCTCAAGAGTTGGACGATAGTGATCTTTGTGTTGAATTCGCACATTCTTATCGACTTTTATAACACTTGAAAGAAAAAAAAACTAACTAACAAAACAACAATCCGATTTCTTGCCGTCATTTTGCTACAGATGTATGCCAACTTCTCGAAGCTGACCAATGGTTTGGTATGAATGTTATGAACTCAAATCCTAATAAATATCAAGCAATGATTTTAGGTAATACAAAGTACACCTTTAGTTTTACAGTAAATGACACTAATATTCCGGTCAAAGACAACATCGACCCTTTAGGAGTGAACATTTATAAGAATCTGCAGTTCAACAGCCATGTAAAAAACATTTGTACAAAGGTTAACAATCAAATTAATGTAATTTCCCGTTTCCGAAAAATAGTACCGACAGATACAAAATGTAAACTTTATAAGGCCTTCATTGTTCCATGTTTTAGATATTGCTCAGCAGTGTAGCACTTTTGCGGGGCTCGAAATAGAAATAAATTAGAGAATCTTAACAAAAGGGCGCTCAGGATTGTTCTGGACGAGAAGTCTCTGCATTACCACGAGTTATTAAGCAAACTTAATTCTAGTGATCTGTATGGTATTAGGTGCCAAGACATGATGAAAACAGTTTTTAAGGCAATTCAGTTTGAAACGATGCCGAATTCGAACTACATACGTAGTCTTTTTCAAATGAGGAATACTGAACGCAACCTACGAGGATCAAGGAAACTTGTTATCCCATACGTTAACACAACCACTTATGGTTTACATTCCTTCGGATACACTTCTGCAAACATGTGGAACAAACTAACAGAGGACCTGAGGTCATTAACGTCCTTGAACGAGTTCAGAGCTAAAATATGCCAAATTTCTTTCGAACATCAATGTGGTTGTTATTTATGTAAATAGTATTTTAAAGTACTGTATATAATGTATGATTTTATTCATTTATGTTTTTTTCTCGGAGAAATTAGCAATACAGCTACTCTTGTAAATCCGAGGTGAAATAAAGGTGATGTTATGTTTATGTATCCGTTAGTAACACGCAAGGTAACTTGATCACAGGCGGCCGCTGAAATCGATGTCACTTTCAATTTTGCGATTTACTTTTTGACACAGATGTATCCTTTGTTTCGCGGGTAAACATGCGAGATGAACTTGATCACGGCGCCCACTGAATTCGATGTCACTTTCAATTTTACGATTTACTTGTGCAGCCAAAATGTTTTTTGCAGATGGTAACTTTTTATATTCTCGGTTAAAAATTTAAGTTGTTTTCACGTCGCAAATTTTGTTTCTGACGGCAAAATATTTTATTCTCGATTGTCGCTTCCTGAAAACTTCTTCTGCTCTTCCTAAAAACTGTGTATCAATATTTATTTACTTTTACTTTTGCATCAATATTTGTTTTGCACAAAGCAGCTAACAAAATCTGTACCTTGCTTGGTTCCCATTTTTGAGCGTTAAAATAGAATTTTCGGTCCTATGTTTTTGACAGCATATCTTATATTTTGAGGTCACCCATTCAAATACTACCCCGCCGAACATGACTTAACTTCAGTGAACGTTTGTCAAAGCTGTCAGACGCTCAGATTGCACGCTTTAACTTCCTGTGAAAAAGAAGTTACACTTGCACTTGTCAGTCTCGAAACCGATGTTTCTCAATTCCCCTTTACTTCAATCTTTCTGGGTTTAGTATTTACATATTATGTCCTGCAAAAAACAAAACTCAGCTCAGTTGACAGTTATGGATTAAAGCACTGTGTCAAGTTACTGCACTACCACACGTACGCAATGCGTACCTATTTTTTTGTGCTTTTCGAGTGCATCGTGGGGAGCACCCACAGCAAACCATTGTTTTAACGAAAACCGCTGGTTGGTCATTGTCGGTAATTGCTGTCTTTCATCCGCATCATGGCAGTCACGTTTGCAGTACGATCGTTTCGAGCCTTTCAGAGTGTTTATAAAAGCAAAGAGACTTTGAGATTTCGGAAGCAGATTGTTTTCTATTCGGCACACACGCAAGCCGCGGAAGATAGAGAAGCGAAATCGGTCGACGAAATCCCAGGTCCAAAAGGGTTCCCTCTCCTTGGAGCGCTTCTTGACTACACTCGTGACCTTGGAGATGGTGTAAGGGGATATCAACGAATGCATGAAATCCAGCAACGGCGAATTCAGCAATATGGAGAAATCTATCGCGTGAAAATCTTTGGTCTTGACACGGTGACCATTTCTAATCCAGACGATGTGGAGTATTTGTTCCGGAACGAAGGCAAATGGCCTCAGCGAGATCCACCCTTTCCATTATGGGAAAAGTACAAGCAGGAAAGAAACCGTGTGGATGGCGTTACTACTTTGTAAGTCCTGTTATCGTCTGGTTGATTTGTCTGCTATTTCATTTTTTTATACAACAACTGCCTATCTCAAAGTTTAACTCAGTCCTCGCTGTAGAATCGAATCTACCTACCTATGCATGAATTTTGGGCAAGATTTCCGCACAGGTCCGTACTTTATTATGCATACGCTCCTTTGTTTCAAGAAAACAATAGTGATAACAATAGACGTCCTTTGTTGGGTTTCAACAGAACACTGACCCCCGGTCAACTGACCCCCCTACTGACCCCCTATAAAATCAATGGGAAAATGAATACTGCTTACTTAAGGAGGCTCGAAATAGTTTCTCCTTTTTTCAAACAAATAAACATATTCTGTTCTTAGATACAGTTAGGGCAATCATATCAAGACGAAATTTGGCCAGGGTATTAAGTATCTATCGTAGATTTCTCACATTATGTTTTCCTCCAAAATAATGTTACCATGGCAACGATATTAGGCATTTCTTTGAGCCTTAAAATCAACATATGTTGTCCTTTTTGAAGAAACGAGACAGTGAAATTTTCCCATTCAGCGTTACCAGATAATGTTAGAAATACTCTCTAAAATATTTAAAATTCAACAAAATCTGTAGGTCAGTTTTTCAGAAAAATAAGTTTTTTTGAATTGCGACTCTAATTTTTTTTTTCACCTACAGAATTTTTTTAAATTTTAAAGACAAACGGTTTAAATTAATCTAAGCTAACATGCAAAAAATGAAAAAAATTCACCGTCCAGAAGCAGAGATATAAACGAGTAAAGTTGCAAAATCAGGAAAAATTAGGGGGTTACAAGATCAGCATTTACGCATGCGTCACCCGCTCATTCGAGTCCGCGCGCGAGTGGAGCTACAGGTCAACACAAACAGATTTAAGCGACTATTAAACCGTTTAAGTAGAATTTTCGTAGTTTTCGTGAATAGGAGATGTCTATTTATATTCCATGTATATAGGAATTGGAGAAAGGTAAGCGAAATTAGCGGTATTTGTTTATTTCTGGTGACCCATTTGAATCATGAGCTGACGCAAGCAGCATACGAATTGCGTGTGTGGCTTACGCGCGCGCGCTCAGCTGAAAACCCTTTCGAGCCTCCTTAAGCCTCAAAAACCCTTTTTAAACAGCATTGTTCAGCAATATTTAAGTCTAAGCACCCATTTTAAAAAGGTTAGCTTACATGAAGTAATCGGCCATCAACAACAATAATCGAAAACTAACCTTTTTAAAATGGGTGCTTAGACTTAAATATTGTTGAACAATGCTGTTTAAAAAGGGATGTTGAGGCTTAAGTAAGCAGTATTCATTTTCCCATTGATTTTTTAGGGGGTCAGTAGGGGGGTCAGTAAGGGGGTCAGTTGACCGGGGGTCAGTATTTTGTCGAAACCCTCCTTTGTTCTTTCTTCTCAGAGATTTTTTCTAAGTCTATATGGACTTTTAAAAAACGGGTTGAACTTCTGACTGAATTACGGAAAATCGAACATTTTTTCCTGCAATTTCGGCACTTTTCCTGCAATTTTAGCCGATTTTTAATTTTAGATAGAATAAGCGATTAAGAAGTGAAGTTTCAAGCAATCGTTGTAATGGGGTTCAGATTCTCATCCATAACAAACAGACCAAATAAAGGTACTGTTATTAAAAGTTTAATTACTACCTGCCCTTTTTTCGTGAAGTTCTTTTTTTCTGTTCGTAAATTCACCGAGACAGTGCAAAGTTTTCTTCCTTTCCTGTATTAGGCAAAGCCATTTCCGCATCGCGAACGGTGCATTTAGTGGGCTTTTGCGTTTTATCACTTTTTGTAGAGATTGGCAATATCCTCAATGATGCTTCTAAGTGCATAACTTTGGTAGAGATCCATGAATGTTCCTGTAAGAGGCATTCTTCGTTTCACTCCCCACATAGGTAGCCCAAGCTCGATATATGAGCAGCTCTTTATATGATGACCTTTGCATTGTTACGTGACTCGAGCGATTTGCATATTTGTAAGGATTTGTATGGGGAAAATAACGATTGTTTCTGTGACCTATGAAAATGTAGCGATTTAAATAAAAATCGGCTTACCTTACTTTAGTTGAGTGTGTTTTTCCCACCTGTGTGGTCTTTGAGCCGATAATTTTTACGGCCATTCCTGTTAGTTTTAGAGGAACCGGTTTGCTCCCTCAGGGAGCTCAGGGAGCTATTTCCCATACAAATCCTTAAAAATATGCAAATCGCTCGAGTCACGTAACAATGCAAAGGTCATCATATAAAGAGCTGCTCATATATCGAGCTTGGGCTACCTACATTGTGTATGCTCCCCATCATGTCTTTTCAATGCGCTGCTCAGTAAAGGCTTGTTTGTCCGGGTCGATGAAGTTTAGGCAACCATTAACTGTAAAGAATGATGTTAGCACTCGTCTTGTAGGCAATCGTAAACTTTCTGGCTACAGGTCGCTATGGTTAATATTTTTTTGAAGGAAAGCTTACTGCCAGAAAATCATGAGTTCTGGAAGATTGAAGGTTATCCACTGCAGTTTTTTCTTGAGAAATGAAACAAATCCATCTCCTGATGCACTTTGTCTTTGTCAACTGACCGCACACTGGTTTTGAACATTTCATAGATGACGAAAGTAGGTTGTGTTCGTTGCACCACTCTATGTACTGCTCAGGATCGGCTATACTGAAGCAGAGACAATTTCCAATTGTTCAAATCTTGCTTTGCTGATGCTATTACTTCGGGAGCCATCTTAATTTTTACAAAAACACAAGTTTGCTATAAAAGAAGGGAAACGTGAAGCAATTTTATTGCAATGAACTCGTGCATGAAAGGTTCCCATGAAGGATACACTCAATCAGATTGGAAGCATGATACAATCTTCCATAACTGTACCGCATGGGGCATGAAGGAAAAGCAGGTCACAGATCACAGCAATACTGGATAAACCTAAAACTATCACAGGGACTCAACCTTAAGCCTAAACAGTGTCTTTAGTTGTAATTAGGGTTACGGTTAGCATAATTAAAGGGGTGGGGTTGTTTCAAGAGTAGCAAAACAGGGATCTCCGAATGGTAACCTACTAGTTGTAGGTTCGATTGTAGGTGCTCGGCACGGCACGTGTATATAATTTCTTATCATTGTTATGTAAATAGTCAGCCAGATTTCAAAATAAATATCATTTTTAAGGTGTGAATTAGCAACTTGACACGTAAGCTCAGTGGTCAAGATCAGGAAGAAGTAATCCAGAGGTTTACAGAGGGTTGGAGTTCAATGCAAGCTGCGAGTGACATAATTTATATAGAATGGCACAAAAAGCCAAGCGGGATCTGGAGAAAAGGACAAGACATAGGGATAGAAAGCTGGGACGAAAAGAAGCAATGGTGAGAGTGAAGTGGGCAAAGAAGAGAGATATTACATGGCTGCGCAGGGATACAAATTTTATCTTCGAGTGCTAAAAGTATCTCTAACGACTGAGCGTCAAGCGAACGAGTGAGAGATACTTCCAGCACGAGAAGTGAAAATTCGCATCCCCAAGCGGCCATGCAATGTTCTGTTTATTATATAAATGTAGATATTGATGAAATGTCAACATTTAAAACAACTTGTTTTATTCATTTTCGAAATGATGAAAAAGGTGTCACCAACCTCTAAAACATGCATGTTGTGCAACATGAAACAAGATAAGAAAGTTATGAAAAGCAAATCATGATAATGTAAAATTTTGCAATAAAAATGTTAATTTAGTACAGAAGAAATATACTAAAGCACAAAAGTATCTTACAATGAAGACGAAGCTCGTGTTTTATTGGCTTAGCGTGTTCGTTACCATGACGACACCTACATTCTCACATGTGAAAGATAAAAATGATATGTTCAGTGCGCGAGGTGATTAGATACAGGCCTTCTGATAGGGTGCGATTAAAAAATGCAAATTATGCGATTTTTTCAGGGCAGATTGTACGATTAGAAAGGCCAATTATGCGATAAATAATGTAAATTATGCGATTTTTTTCTCAGCAATTTTAAGCTTGTTTTATAAGGTTTCAGGTTAAGAAAAACACTTTTTTGCTGCCCTAAAAACATTTTGAACACAAAGGAACAGTAATTATGTATCTTGATCGACATCAGTTGGGATAAATAAAAAAAATGAGGTCTTTTGCACTACCGGTGCACCACGTTAAAAGTTGAAAGGACATAGCTAACATGACAAATGAATGATCAAGGTGCTTGTCAACCACGAACTTCCGAAGATGGTCAATCACAATAGGGCCACAATAGGGCCACCCCCATTAAATAAGCCGCGGCTTTCTCTGGCTGCGGCTTACATAAGACTCGAATGTTCCGCACTCCGTATAAATGGTACAAAATCTACGTTCATGTCTTTTCAAGCCGCGGCTTATATTGACCTGGGAATTTATATTCGTATAAATAGTTCCTTTTGCGTATTTTGTACACCATGGCCAGAGTAAGCCGCGGCTTTTCTTCTCTCGTATAAACGGCCCTAATATTGCACGATGAGAAAAACATCAGTCCATCGTCCACGTGGACCGTACCTGTGAGGTACTTTCTTGCTCGATCGTGAGCTGTCAGATTGGGCGGAAGGTGGGAACTTCCTTCTTCGTCGAAGAAAAAGCGGGCGTTTTCACAACAAACTTATCCATGAGTAAGTTTTTATCAGTTTTCAACGAAAGAAACTACATTTTGCCGAAAAACTTACAGGCAACTGTGTCATCATTTCAGTGGTGTGTAAATAAGTCCGTGTTTGTGTTGCACCAATAGAAGGAGACTCGTACCAGGTCGCCGACATGCAAAATAAAGCCTTGAACTTCGAATGTTTACAAACTCGAAGGTGGCAAAGGATTTTTAGCCTTTTTCCAAGATAAATCATCTTTAAAATGGCGTATTTATGCAGGAATTTCTAAGAAACGTGTTGATTTATGTTTCTTTTTATGAATTTTGTGCGTCCTTTGGTGAATTATGCGATTTTTCGTGAATTGTGCGATCGGATGCGATTTGAGGTCAATTGTGCGAAATCGCACCATCGCGTAATATCAGAAGGCCTGTTAAGATATGATTTTTTAGTAAAAGGAGAAATCCTAGTATTTCATCAGTATCTATATGATAAGTACAGATAAGCCATGTATGTATTCGATTTCTTGGGTATACATACATATTGTTCTACAAAATAATAGCACAAATGCGTAATTAATTTATTCTTCATGCATAATGAAGTAGGGACCTGTACGGAAATCGTTCCAAATTTTGTGAGGGGGGGGGGGGGGGTACTTTGGCTATGGGCTTAGTATTTAGTATCATTCCAGTTTCGTCTCTTTTTGGCTTTTGCATGATTTAACGTGACATGAATATAAAATAAAACCAACTTGGTCTTCACTGTCATCATGTACTTGAAGGAAAATGATAGTAGTCATTACAGTAATAATTAACTACAGTATAACTTGTACATTAAGCCTATTTAGTTTTATATGTGAATCAGTAAGCTCTCAAATTTGTGCAATTGGTGTCATTGTAATATTTCGTAATTTTTCACAATATGTAGGAATGGTGAAGAGTGGTACAGGATTCGTCGTATCTTAAACATGAAAATGTTGAGACCAAAAGTTACTGAAGGATATGCCGAGCCATTGAATGATGTTGCAGCTGATTTGCTCTCTCAAATGAAAGCAACTCGCGATGCTGATGGAATCATTCCAAGCTTGCAAGATGAACTATTCAAGTGGTCTTTGGAATGTAGGTTTGCTTAATTCTCTTACAACATAAACCTATCACAACATTAGCAGCTTATAAGCCTTGTGGTCATTAATTTTAGTGGCTTTATTGACACTGAATCAAAATAGAGTTGTTAATTATTAGATTGATTGATATTTGAAGAAATTAATGTTTATAACAAAAGTAAATGAATAATTTACTGTATAATTAAAATTGTTAATAATAATAATGC
>NC_090869.1:8560244-8572744 GCF_036669935.1 Montipora foliosa | reverse complement strand
GTTCCTAACCCATGAGAACAAGTGTAAGAGACAACAGTTTGTGGGGTAATGGGGTAGGAGATGAAGCACTCAATTAGCAGGTCTTGAAAAGGTAGGATAACTAAGTTGACCGGCAAGAGAGGTCGCGATCCTCTCCAAGGGGTTGCAATCCCCAAGGCCATGACAACAAGTCGGCAATACGAGGTTACAATCCTGGCCAAGGGGTTACAATCCCCAAGGTCACAATCCTCTCCAGAGGGTTACAATCCCTCACATGAGAGGTCCTTACCTATCTAGAGTTGCACCCCCTGGTTTCTATGGTAACTGTGTGCGATCAGAAGGCACACAACCCTAGTGCAGTGAGTCTATGGGGCAAATGGTGACCCGCATGGGAACACGTCACCCCACAAATACAAGCAGTGTATTCCCCATTGACGAACCAACCACAAACTGACCAAAATATTAGGATGTAACAAGATATTTACAATAAGATATAAGCGAGTGAGTGGTGGTAATCCTCTCTAGGGGGTGATAACCCCCCAAGGAAGTGAGAGAGAGGTGATAATCCCCCAGGGTAGTGAGAGAGAGATGATAATCCTCTTAAGGGAGTGATAATCCCCCCGGTAGGGAGTGAGAAGTGATAATCCTCTGTAGGGGGTGATAATGGAGTGGTAATCCCCCAGGGTAGTTAGAGAGAGGTGATAATCCTCTCTTGGGGGTGATCATCCCCACAGGGACGCAAAGTGTATTTTCCCAGGACAAACAAAACAAAATTAAAATTGGGAAACAAGCGATGAGGGATAAAATCCCCTCACTAGTTTCCGTAGCACTTCTAGAATTAAAATAATCATTATCGCTTGTACCCGAAAACAAGTACTCAAGTGTTTGATAAGCGGTGTGGATTCAGATTGATTCTGACTCCACTAACTCGCAATTCAATGTGAAAATCTACTGTAGTTCCCTGGCAGTACGCCTGTCAGTCTTGCTGAGCAACGGAAGATCAAACCTGAAAATAACAATTTAACTTATATGGCCACAATAAATGCAGCAGTCCAAGGTCAAACGCTAAAAAATTAATAACAAGCAGAACTAGAATAACAATTAAAACTTGTATCGTTGGCCACAAAAAATTCAACAATCAAAGATCAAACACGAAAATATCAGTCAGAGGGATTAAACTTGTAAGGCCTCAAGACATGTATGTGTAAATTCAACGCTAAAAGATCAAACACTAAAATAACGAGCAGACCTAAAACAACAATTAAACTCCTATGGCCAAAATAAATTCAGCAGTCAAAGAGCAACACTAAAAGATGAATCAGAGGGATTAGGCTCAGTGTAATGCCACAATAAATTCAGAAGTCAAAGATCAAACACTAAAATAACAATGGAACATGGTGTGACGTTCATGTGAAACAAGATTGCTCTGTAACAGAGAAAGCCTGCGCTCAAATGCATATCCCTCGCAGAGGTCATGGTTGTCACATTAACTTTAATTTATAATGGTTTATAAATTGGCTGGAAAAAAAACAAGGTATTTATTATATCTCTAGATCATCAAAGCAAACAACAAAAAACCCTTTAAATCTAGTGAGAACCCATAACGGTAAACTACAGCCCACTAAATCGGCCAATAATATTGTACTTTCTATCCGAGAGCTGGTTGAAGTTTCTCAGTATTTTTTTAAATAAATAAGTATAAATAAAAGCATTTATATGGCGCCATACTCCACTAATTTAGGGAGTCAGGGTGGCTTAGTGGTTATCTATCGGGCCTCCCACCACTGCGAGCCGAGGTTCAATTCTGGCCTCGGCCAGCATGTGGGCTGAGTTTCAGTCGATCTCAACCTGACTCGAGGGTTTTTCTCCGAGTACTCCGGTTTTCCTCCCTCATCAAAATCGACTCTCAGCTAATTAACATCTAGCTGTGGTGCTGTGCTCCGACATCAAACATGGACTGTATAGCGGCAGCCAGAGGCGCCTTTGTATGCTTTCAGCCCGATGTCGTGAGCCGCGCTCTTCACAATTCAGTCCTCGACTGCAAGTAAGGGTGATTAGCAATAGCAATATTTAATTGTCCATGGCACTTAACAATAAAATAACTCATAATTAGACTACATTAACTATATTATTCAATACTGTACAGGCTAATAAAACCACAGGTAACCCAGGCTCACTGTGTGTGCCACATAGGTAAATATAGAGGACATATGAGGCGACGTTTAGGTCTGAAAATTTGCTAGAAAATGGAAATAAAAATCGATAAAACTTACCATGGGGTGAGCTGTTGTTGTCTTTAATACGTACACGAAGTTTCGGGGAAAATGGTCCCCGTTCATCTTCCTTCATAGTATAGTGACCAGGTAGGAGACGGAAGCCAGTTTAGGGACTCCGATCGAGCCAAAACAAGCACGATTTTTCTCGCGAAAATCGAATCCAGTCGCTAAATTAACACTCCAGTCTCGTGGAACATGAATTTCTCTAAACCATGAATCCACTGAAGCATCTCCAGGTAGCAACGCGAAGCCACCAGACTCCGTAGAACTTGTAAGTTAACCTGCTAAAATGGCCGTCAGAGATCGTTGTCCTCGCGCCGCGAGGGGCAGTGGGGCAGTGTCCAATTCAAAATGGCACTCAACTCGGGACACCTGGTGACGAGTATAATAAGTTCTGGAGGGAGGGGAGTCCCAAATTGCTAAAAACAAAACTCACTGAGCAATCTGGGACTCCCTTCCCTCCAGGGGCACTTATTATACTCGTCATCAGGCGTCCCGAGTTGAGTGCCATTTTGAATTGGACACTTTGCGAGAACAACGGTTTCTGAACGCCATTTTAGCAGGTTAACTTACAAGTTCAACGCAGTCTGGTGGCTTCGCGTTGCTACCTGGACATGCTTCAGTGGATTCATGGTTTAGAGAAATTCATGTACCACGAGCCTGGCGTGTTTATTTAGCGACTGGATTCGATTTTCGCGAAAAAAATCGTGCCTGTTTTGGGTCGATCGGAGTCCCTAAGCTGGCTACCTTGTCACTATACTATGAAGGAAGGTGAACGGGGATCATTTTCCCCGAAACTTCGTATACGTATTATACGTATTAAAGACAACAACAGCTCACCACATGGTAAGTTTTATCGATTTTTATTTCCATTTTCTAGCAAATTCTCAGACCTAAACTTCGCCTCATATGTTCTCTATATTTACCTATGTGGCACACACAGTGAGCCTGGGTTACCTGTGATAAAACTTACATATCAAAAGCGTCCCAAAAAATAAACATTGACTCTATTACATTTACATTCTACTACATTTGATAGCACTGACATTTCCTAAAGAGTATGAAATTCAAGAAGCAGGTTAATCATGAAGCCTCATGATTGATATATTTCCATTTTAATACTAGCACTGTGTGATTGACGCATGCAGTGCATGCATTGCAAGTATAATTTATGGACTACCTAAACCCCTAAACATTCCCACAATACCACTCTCATACCTAAATATTTCGAAGTGGGGAATTTTGGAATTGCACGATTACTATAATATACATGGATACTGGAATATCGCGGACTAAAGATCACCTTTAGCATTGCTCTTATTGATAGCCAAGTCGATCGACACATGACTTTAAAATTGCCCAATCTGGTGTTTTTGTGACGAATGCTTGGAGGAGAGTTTGACTCGTTTACTGCTTATCGACTTTCAAGATGGTACAAGTTGAAACAAAAATCTCAAAAACATAAGCTTACCGTTCAGACGTAATTTCCTGTTAAATCTCTTGTGTTGTTCTCGGTTTTTTTTTTCTAGGTTGTATCCTGTTGCTTGGGAAAATTCCCGTTTTCTTCAGGAAGAGATCGTTATCCAGGGCTATCGCATACCTCCCAAGGCAAGTCAATTTGATAAGCCGACAAGGCGAACTTGATTGGTTATTCCCAGCTAAACGGTCTATGCTTCTTCCCCACTGAGGGTGTTGTAGACTGTTTTGGTTTTTTTGGTTTTTTAAAGTTAACCTTAAGCCTAAGAAGACGAATTGCATCAATAGTACTCGATTATACGAGCGACCCAAGCCCGGTTTACACTACAGAAATATTTTGGCACGGCTCCTGTGAAATTGGCACGGGTGCCAAAAAAGAGCCCAGCAAACTTTATTTACACTACACCATTTTTACCGTACCAAAAATACCGTACCAAAATTTTTGGGCCCACGTAACCTCTCATGGAGCCATGCGCAGTTCAACTATAATGAAGAACGTCCGCGTGATTTTGGTGGAGAATGAGCCGCCATTTTGAAATGTACTTAAAAAGACCGCTAGCCTATATGAATTAAGGCTCAAATTTAGCCCTTTAAAGTGTTTACACTACTTGTTCTATCCGAACCGTGCCTATTTTTTCAGCACCCGTACCATTTTCACCCGTGCTCGGACTACCTCGCCGAAGGTCCCAGCACGGGTAAGAATTTTGGTTCGGCGCGGATGAAATTTGGTATTGACAGGTTGTTTACACTGCAAATTTTATCCGAGCCGAACCTTTTTTTTGGGACCCGTGCCAATGTCACTCGAGCCGTGCCAAATATTTTCTGTAGAGTAAACCGGGCTCCAGTCGATCAACGCCTTCGCTGTAGCTTCAGTTGCGCCCGCACAGAGCCCCTAGTGTGAAAACATCATCCAATGGCTATTTGAACGTCAGCTCAAAATAATATTTTTCTTTATCATGACATGTGTAAAACGTAAAGTAATGTCACGTGGATGTTATGTAATGTTATCTGGTGCAAGGACGCCCACACTTGGGTATCAAGTGAAGCATCACAAAGCACATTCGCGTTCGCGTTTTTTGTTTTTTGTTTTTTGGTCGCGTCGTTGACCAAGTGACCAAAAGAAACGGACGGATCTGGGGACGAGAGTGCCCAAGGCAAAAAAGAAGGTGCGAATGCGTGTTCCATTTAACAATAGGGACTTAACGATCTACGACGTGGTCGTCAACGAGAACGCCACGAAACAACAATATCATTGGTTAAAAGAGGAAAAGCAACCGTCCGGCACGCATTTTTGCACATATTCTTGCGGTACTAACAGCGTCGTGAAATCACCAAATTTGAGGTTTTAACGACAACGCAAGCGCGCAAATGTGAATCTGTAATTCTCTATTTTTACTCTGAAACCGCTCGTACCAACTTAATTTTAGGATACTTCGCACACATTGTTCGACGCGAACGAGATGGCCTAACCGCGAGAGACATATGATAGTGCAAAGTTATATTTTGAGGTGAAGTTTTCGTTGACGTGGCGGTCGTAGATCGTAAGGTCCCAAATTATTCTACGAGGGCGAACTGGATATGAAGTGATAGATAACAAACGAGGCGCGTAGCGCCGAGTTGGTTATAATCATTTTATATATCCAGCAAACCCGAGTTGAATAATGGTTTGCAGTATCAATAAATTCGCTTGAGTTACGAAGGAAGTTTATTTGCTTAGTGCAGATGTACAAGATCATTTTCGGACACTGTGACATAGATCCTTATATGTTTTTTGATTTTAATGTATTAGCGAAGACGCGTAGGAACCATAATTTTAAGATAAGACCTAAAAAGACACGTACAAATTACTTTAAATGTTCATTTTTAATCGCTACGTAACAGATTGGAATAGTATTCCATCGAACATTATGCATGCACCTTCATTAAGCAGTTTTAAGTTCTATCTATTAGATCATTTGTGTCAATTTTAAACCAGGTTTACCTCGTGAGAGACAAGTATGTAATTTAATTAGATTAGCTTTTGGCCGTATCTATATTTTATTTCATGATTTTTAGTGTCAATTTTAGTATGCAATTTAATTAGGTTAGTTTTGATCCGCGTTTAAACTTTACTAGCAAATTCATGCCCTTCTCAGCAAAGCAGGGTGATGTACGGACACATTACGAGTGTGCAAGAAATATGGCTATAGTCTTGTTTCTCTTCACCACCTCTTCCATAGTTTGATTATACCTATTTTTACTTACAGTATATCAGTATGGGGTGTTGCTAGTTATGAATAAAGTATATCTTTCCAAAATTGACAAGTTTCAGAAAAGAGCAGTTCGTCTTGGTTTCCTTAAGGAGGTCTCACCCGTCTTAAGTCTTTTAGACGCCTCAGATAGTAAGTTATGGAAGAGTAAAACTTCTTCTACTGAAGCCCCTTTGGTAGATCTTCTCCCTCCCAGTAAAACAAGATTGCTAAGGAATCGTGGTCATTCCTATGTACTTCCTCAGATTAGGACCGAACGTTTCAAACGTTGTTTTGTTAATAGATACCTTTTCAATTTCATTTAATTGTTCATTGTAATCCAGAACGTTTGTTTTTTGGAACTAAGAAAGAGTTGTATTTATTTATTTTTTATTGCTGCCGGGTTCCTTGACCACTGATTAGGTACAGCAGGCTACGGGTCAATAGCCCGTGAGGCGAAGCCGAATGGCTATTGACCCGCGGTCCTTGAGGGCGAAGGGTCTAATTGTTTTAGTATCACTCAGCTAGTCGGGCAGAAAAGGCAATAATAAAGTTAGCAAATGCAACTTAAAAAAAATTATTTGGGAATAAAACGATAGAAAGTCCTCTAGTAGCGTAGCCAATCAAAATGCAGAATTTGCATTAGTCCACTAGTTGGGTGATACTAAGAACTGATAGCGTGTGTCCGGCGAGCCAATAAAAATGCTTGAAATCCGATATCCATAGTATAGTTTTTAATAATCTATTTTATTCAGATTAGAACATCATCAAAACATCATCGCGTCCAGGTTTTACATTCAGACTTGTTTCCCTTGCGTTTGCGTCGTCGCATACGCTAGCTTCTCAACCCTTGTGAATTGACTTCTCTTTGGCAGACAATGATTCGTATACCGTTGTACGCAATGGGCCGCAATCCCAAGCTGTTTGATGAACCTCAAAAGTACAAACCTGAGCGATGGCTGAGGGATGATACACACAAGTCTCCATATCATTCTTTTTCTTCGCTCCCTTTCGGATTTGGCACCCGAATGTGTATTGGTAAGAAGATGCATTTACATTCAATGAGTAGCAATAATTGATAATACGTGAGTATTGAAATTGGACTTGGCCAAGTTATTCGAAAGCAGTGTCAGCGCTAATGTATATTTGATGTGCTGGTTTTATGCAAAAGAACTGAATGATTCTCCCACTTAACTGGTTGTCACTTTAAAGACACCTGAAAAATTCAGGCGCCTTCAACTGGATTCGAACCAATGAGTTCTGCGATGCCGGTGCGATGCTTTACCAACTGAGCTATGAAGCCACACAGTTGGGAGCAGGTCAATCGTTGGGCTCATGTTTTACGTGAAAGGACTAATGAAATGAAAGAGAAATGCAACTATTAGTTGCCATGGTATTTAAACTAGTGTAGCGCTAACCTAGGCCCAGTTGTTCAAAAGGCGATTAACGCTAATCCCAGATTAAAAATTAACCAAGGAGTTTATTCCTTAATTCCCAAATGCTGTTCAACACTGATATTCAATAAAACTTTACATTAGAAGAAGTCAAGCTTGAAAAACAAGAATAAGCAAAAGAAACTTTCACCAAAAGTTGAAAACATAAAACAAACGTCTACGCTAATCCTGTATTAAGTTAATCGGCTTTCGAACAACCGTCCCTGACTCCTACGAACTAATTCCTGATCAATTCTTTTAGTAATACTTTACTCTTTTATTGAACAGGGCGCCGAGTGGCCGAATTAGAAATGCGTCTCTTTCTTTCACAGGTAGGATGATGCAGAAGAATTTTCTGTCTATCTGTCTGTCTAACAGACCCCCTTTTGTACCAAGTTAATCATCTGTTGTTCTCACACAGGTGTGTCAGAACTTCTGGGTGGAGTCTTTGAACGAGGTCCAGCCAATGATTACCTCACTTTTGGTTCCAGATAAGAAAGTTGAGTTACGATTTGTTGAACGATAAACGGTCAAGTTCTCTTTTTTTTCTCACTTAACATCGAAGAAGCAGTTATATTAGCTTGGTGTCATTGCGGCAAACGTTAAGCTGCTTGTGGTAAAACTATCAAAATCCTCACTGTAACGAACATCACCTGAAATCAAGTAGGTCTCATTGATTTTGGGCAAACATACAATACAATACATACTTCATTGACCGCTCCCCATAGGGGCTTTTCAGGGCCAATGAAACACAACGAAACGACGAAACAGAAAAACAATAACTGTTAAGAATCCCAACTGGCCGGAGGCAAACCAGTTGGCTATTTACAAGTGCAGCTGGGAAGTTGAACCAGGGACTACCAGGAACAAATTCAACGAGTGGTCAGAGCGGGTCTTGAACCCGGGATCCCCGGATCTCAAGGCAAGCGCCCTAACCACCGGGCCACACTGCCTCTTAAGCAACGACAACGTTGACGGCAACGAGAACGTCATAAATGTGCATATTCAGAGGGCAAAAACAATAGCTTTGCACGTCCTGCACGTGCGTTTTTAGTTTTGTCTATTTCTTTGCCGACGTCTTCAAAGACCATGAACTAGGTTTTATTAAGAATGTCAGCAATTTTCATTTTCTCCCCTAAATGAAGCGCCGTTTCGACCAGTGTCATTTTTGAGGAACTACCACACCCTTGTCATATACAAAAGGTTGAAATGGTCCCGGATCAATTCGGGATTATTTCAACCTTTTGAATACAATGTGTACAACATTTTAAAACAATGACGTGAATTTATATTTTGAGATGATGTTCTTGTTGCTTAAGTCCTCTAATTTCAGCCTCGGCTGACGAGGGTTTGCCGTTCTCTGTAAACGCGACTCTCGTAAATCTCTCTTAATTCGCTTACGTCAGCGCTGGAAAGAGGGTTTGTCTTTTAACCCCGCCTCAGGTTGCAAGCAAAAGGGAGTTCACAGTCAACCTATGTCACGCGTGACCAGTAACCACAAGACTCAAGTCAACTTTCGAATTCCGCTTTGGAGCTTCCGTGATTTGAATGAAATCTGGGAGTTTTTTCTGAAATTTGCTAAGAAAAATGCACAATAACTGAACAAAATTCATAAAACGCTTGAAATGGTTTTCAATTTCGAACACCGTTTATTTTATAATAAAACGAAAGTTTATAGCTAACAATATTTGATATATCAAGGAAAGTATCCACGGGAATTCAGAATCTCGAGAACAAAGTTCAAAACTGGCTCGCACTTCAAATTTCAAAACTTCTGGTCACGCGTGACATAGCGTGACTGTAAGCAAGGACAACAGCAACGTCAACGAAAAAACGTCGCTTCATAATACACCTTTTTTGAATGTAAAGAACGCTTTATTGTTTGTACAATCCCATCAATATTTGTCTTACCCACACTAACGCCGTCCAGGAATGGTAATGAATTTCAAACTGTGTGATGAAAATGTTAATGGATGGTTATGCACTTTAACGTTTTCATGATGGTGTTAATGACTTGAATGTTAGCGCAAATGAAAGTATATTTTCCTCTTTTGTATGCCGAATGACGCATATGAACATATGAAAATGCTATTGAATGGAAACAAAAATGCAAAATCGTTATTGAATCTGAGTTACGTGCAAATGTTCGCTTCTTGGCGCTCATGAATGCATCTGGTCGTCAATTCACGCAAATGAATGCATATACTCAGTATTTTTGCATTTTAGTTTGCATCTTTTCACCGCGAAACATTACCGGTCTAGATGCCGGTCTAGATGGGAAAATCTAGACCGCGGTCAATATCGATTTCAGCCAATCAAATTCGTGAACTTGGTAGTTCCCAGTCCTTGTGAGACAGAGCCATATAATAAAACTTATTAAATAATTAGGATAGTACGCGCACTCTCATTGGTCAATAGTTGTTTTTAGATGAGAGTATGTAAACACGGCTGTAACATTGCACGAATTTTGATTGGTTATGTGTTGTGAGACGCTCGTTTTGGTTTGGCTGGTAGGAAATATGAGCTTGTATCAAGAAAATCTGTTTCAATCAATCAGAAGTAAAAAAAACAGCATTTTCCTTCATTTGTCGAATTATTTTTGAGAGAGATTTTATAAAAGCAATAGAGGACTTTTTTCCGTGTTTACACTCGCGGAGAATTCTCGACTGGACAGTTATGAAAACCCTCCAAACCCAACTCCCCCTCGTGTTTAGATAAGGCTACGTAAACACGAAAAAAGTTCTCTGATGCTTAAAGCGTTAACGCAAGTATTGAGGTCGTGATTATTCCGTCACAGTCTTGTTCACCATGTACAATACGGGAGAACTATCCTGTGAACAGTTTCAGGGTAAAAATAGAAAATGAATAAAATTTGGTGAGTTCACGTTTTTGTTTTGTGGATTACGGAAAAGACATGCATAGAAACTGGGGCTGCGCGTGCAGCGCGATTATTATTTTTTAATCAATAAAATTCTTGCTCTGTGACGTTGTCGTTGCCATAGCCTTCATCTTTGCTTAAATTCCCCAATATAACATAGAGTGCAAAATTACTGAATGCTGATTGGCTGATACAGGGAGCATTTTGCATTAGTTTTCGTAATTGCCCTAGTCATAACTACTTTCATTATTTTCACGTAGAAAATGTTTTAGCTGGGTTGGTTTACTTGCTTTGGCGTTGTTTGTATCTTTATAATGCCAGTTTGGTTTTTTTAAATATCCCCCCAAATATCCCGTATCCCTATCATTTTTTACCTAAATATCCCGTATCCTGATAACCCCTAATAGGGCCTGGATGTTGCCATGCATTTGCAAGTTTACTAGCATTAATAATGAGAGATAACCACCACTTCTGCTTTTACAATAAATAACTTCTAGTTAAATTACAGATTTATCTTTCTGGTAATCTCTCGCCATTTTCCGAAGTTTACCCGTATTTGTAGTTCACTGTAATTGGACAATTTGTGTTAACCGTTTGTGCATCCCACGGATACGCCCATATACGCGTCTTGTTCAGTCTCGATTTAATCCTCTCTTTTCGAATGCCCCATAATACACTTTGTTTGCCAAAATTTGCGTGAACTATTGTTTTCAGATGCTGTTGGAGACACTGCATATTCCCAAGAGCTATTGAAAACAATAGTTTATGCAAAATGTGGGGGGCAAACAAAGTACCAGGAATTAAAGGGAAAGTACGGCCTAGAAAAAGTTTCTCGGAATAGAAAGTTCTTTACCTGTATTGTCATACTTGACCACTCATTTGTGCTTAATGTGTTTAAATAGCCAACAATAACGCCTTAAAAAATGGGCAATTTTAAATTGAAATGCACCGTCTTTGTTTTGTGTATGCAAACGAGGCTATGACAGTAGCAATAGTCAAGGATTTCTCCGGATGACAAGATGTACTTAATGCTAACAAGCAAACCACAGGCAAGGAGAGCCATACTTTGTAGACTTGAATCTTAATCCAGAGGGTAAATTGAATTAATATTGGCTCCACCATCACAACAGATTTACCTCGAGCTCGTTAAACAGGGTTTAATATGTGAGTTATATGAAGGAGTTTTACGAAGCGAAAGAGAGCTTGCAGTGCCATTCCGCGCTCATTGCTGTGATCCCTGTTACAACTTCAAAACAAACGATAGATTTATAAATTTCCATCGAATGGTAAGAGTAAATCGTTTCAGTAGTGTCTATAAAGCTAACAAAATTTAACTACATTTCAAGTTGTTTATTTTACTGCCTAGAAAAGTGCATAACAGTGAAAGTCGTCGTATTGCTTGATTCAGTTTTCTCGCTCCAATGTAATTATATTTTGGAATGGTTGACTGAGATTTCAGTATGAAGCGAACGTTACCAAGACCAATATTCATATACCTGAAGATCCCGCTTGAAGTGCTCCTTAGCAAAATGACAGACCCGAACAGACAATATAGCATTCAGGTTTGAGGAATCCATCCATGTTTTATTTTCGCAGGCAAACTTTCCTTTAAAGTGCCACTACGATGAAAATTTTGCATGTCGTTTTTTCTTTAGATTTTGAAAATAGACGTACTAAATGGGTATCGTGCCAATTTTTATCTCAAAATTCCCACGGAAAGTATGATTATTGTAACATAGTTTTTCGGTTTTCACTCTCCGCCATTACTCGAACGGCAGATGACCGTGAGCAAGGAAAAGGGTTGGGTCTCGCTGGATCGCCTGGGGTCTGACGTCATATGCGCAACGCTCAAAATAAACGCGGCTAATTTCCCATGCCGTCTATGAGATGTGAGAGATCGCCGAGTTGCTTTTTGCTGATTTTATATGCATTACTCCTTGATCGACTTGTTCGCTTTGTCAAACGCCCACGAAGCGATGCGCGTATGACGTCACGAGCCAAGTCTTGCGTGACGACCGCTTACAAAATAATCGCAGGCTTCTCCAATGCCGTCCGAGTAATGGCGGACAGATTTTTAGCGGTTTTTGGGTGGCTATCTCCCGACTTATCTCGCTTCTATCGTTCCAAATTTAAATGCATTGTATTATTTTGAACATATTGACTTAATGGACGTTGAAAAAATTCGAAAAGAAAACCAAAAATTTTCGTCGTAGTGGCACTTTAAATTTTT
>NC_090869.1:8547744-8555244 GCF_036669935.1 Montipora foliosa | reverse complement strand
TATATTACCAGTATATAAAATATAACACTATATAGTCAAAATTACACGAATGGATAATTATCTAGTCTATAAATTACAATACTATATCAGAAAAAGCTTTTTCAAAAAGATGAGTCTTCAAATTACGTTTAAAAACTCTAAAATTGGAAGTGCATCTAAGATCTAACGGAAGATTATTCCACAGTTTTGGTGCGGCGGCCACGAAGGCTCGATCGCCAAGAGTAGGGAGAGTCCTGAAATCTGGATTTGAAAGCAGATATTTGTTATTTGATCTGAGGCTGTAGGAAGAATTAGGTTTAAAATTTACGAGAGATGATAAATAATTAGGAGCTGTACCATGGATTGCTTTGTGAGTGATTATAATAATCTTATAATCTATTCTAAACGTTACAGGTAGCCAGTGTAGTTTGTATAATACAGGTGTGATATGGCAATACCGTGGTGCTAGATATAGGACTCTTGCAGCTGCGTTTGGAACACGCTGCAGTTTAGTGAGAGCGCAGTAGAGTAGTCCGTATAAAAGTGAATTACAATAGTCCAATCTGCTTGTGATGAAAGCGTGGATTAATTTATCGGCAGATTCTTTACTTAGATATTTTCTGACGCGTCTAATATTGTGAAGATGAAAAAAAGCACTCCTACACGTTTTGGTTATGTTGAAGTTCAAGTTGAAATGGCAGTCAAACCAGGCCCCTAAGTTTCTAAGGGGTTCCGTGCTCGGAGAGATGATGGATTCGCCAATGGTTAGAGTAACGTGTTTAGTTTTCTGTAGGTGCGCCTTCGTCCCATGCAATGAGCATGAACTCTGTCTTGGAATCATTGATCATGAGTTTATCATTGATCATCCAGTTGCGGATGTCACAGACGCACGCTTCCATTGCTGCAATGGCGGCGTCTTGATCAGAATCATCGATTGGATTGAAAGCCAGATAGATACCAGTATCATCAGCATAACTGTGCGCTGTTGGCAGGTGCTGGCTAATCACATCAAATAGCTCACTGGTGTAAAGGGAGAACAGCATTGGGCCGAGACAGGAGCCCTGTGGCACACCAAACTTCAAATCAAAACTGTCCGACTTTGCACTGCCGATTACAATAGATCACAATACGCTGGGATCTATTTGTATTCCACGCGCCGCAGTAATATGTCATGGTCTACTGTGTCGAAAGCAGCGCTTAAATCTAGGAACACTAGTAACGTGACTTGTTGTTTGTTCATGTTGAGGAGTATGTCGTTGCGCATGCGCAGTAAGGCAGTTTCCGTACTGTGATTTTTTCGTTGGGCTGATTGAAATTCCGGAAGCATCTGATTGGACGACGCGTGATCGGAGATTTGTAGTGCAGCTGCCTTTTCGGTGATTTTTGAAAGGAATGCAAGATTGCTGACGGGCCGGTGATTTTTCTTTATCAGATCCATGTTGTCGTTCTTTAACTTTGGTCTCACTAAACCCTCTCTCCAAATGTCCGGAAAGTGACCACTACTGAGCGAAAGATTAACCATGTTGGAAATGGTCGGTAGGAGTTCGTTAATGCAGTCTTTAACAATCTTGGTAGGTATGGGGTCATTGTCGCAGGTCTCGTTTGGGGCATTCAGCACCAAGCTTTTTGATACCTTCAGACGATATGGGCTGGAAGTTAGTGAAGAATGTGCCAGCATACGAATGCTCTTGAATGCTACTTCCGATCGAATGGTGAGGGTTATTCAATGAGGAGTCAATTCTATCCAGCTTTGAGCGAATGACATCATCTTTTGTATAAAGAATCTCCCGAAATCATTAGCAAGCAAAGTAGGGTCAGAGTGCTTGGGGTATTTTTCATGTGACGACCCTCCTAGCAGTGCACTGGCCGTATTGAAAAGCTTTCTTTGATCACAATCGGTTTCATTAATAAGGTTGAAATAATAGTCACGCCTTGCTTGCTCTATAACGTGATTCGTATGATTGCGCGCCTTAATGAAATTAACCCTCTCTGACTCGAGCCCCGTCTTTCGCCATATTATCTCATACCGTCTACGTAAACGCTTGGCTTCTTTGGTTTCGTTCTTGAACCAAGGAACCCGCGGACGAACCGTGATAGTCTTCTTTTGGAGTGGAGCATGTTTATCTAAAAGGCTAGTCATGGTTGAACCGTAACAGGAAACAAGATCAGCAATTTCATCGGGTGGATTCTTGCATAGCCTCGATTCCCTGAGATCATCCTTGAACGATTCAATGTCTATAGCCTCAGTCTTCCGGTAGCAGATCTCCTCAACAGTTGTAGCCGGCATACGGAGAGTTGGTTCAGATAGAACACCACAATGATCTGACAAGAAACTGTCAGAGATGGGCGTGGTCTGAACAAGGCCATCCAAGTCAAGTGTAATGATCAAGTCTAAAGTGTGTCCAGAACGGTGAGTTGATGCAATCACGTGTTGTGTAAGCCCCATGCACTCCAGGAGATCTAAAAACTTAAAAGCGTCGGGATCATCTGGGACGTCCACATGAATATTCATGTTTCCTACAATGAGGAGACGTTCAGATAACAGCACAATTGATTCTAGGTATTCAGCAAATTCGCCGAGAAAGGTGGATACCGTTACTGGGTGTTTTTCTGAGTACGGTGTCCGATAGATAATGGCTACCTTGACTTTGTTGCTTCCTGAGATGACAATATATTCAGCAAACTCAAACGAAGTCTTTTCCCCAGCAGTGTGAAAGGTCACGGACAGTTCTGTGCGAGACAACAGAGCGACACCTCGGAAGGTATTTTAAGCACATACGAAATGTGACCACTCCTCGGCAGAGTTCCGGGTTTTTTCAAAGATCTTGAAATCTTGCGAAAAGCAAAAGAAAGCATCAAAAATTCCTGTTTACGGGAAGGAAATTTTCTGACTCGACCATGCAGAGGGAGGTTTGTAAAGGGTTACGCACTGAAGACAAACATTTCGAAAGAGCTTAATGAGACATGCGGGAAAATGATCATGAACGAGATTCCTTTCATTGATCACCACCGGACGAAACTGATACAATTCTTTCAAATGATTGATAGTACCAAGAACATGCATTTGAACTTGTGACTATGTGATTATTTATTGATAGTACAAGGATCACATCAAGGAAGAGTAAAAGAACTCCGAAACAATCAATTCCGACAATTCTAAAAAAATGAGTAGCCCTGGAACGAAAAATTAGCAAATGTTGATTGATTAGTTTTTCATGCAGAAATAACACCACTTGACTAGATAATTAAGCATATTTCGATAATAATAAGGGAAGGTTGTGGACAGGAAAAGAAACGTAAAACGGGGAAAACTTTTTCCAGACAAGTCACACCGTTACGTGGAATATATTTATGCTTTATTTAGATCTAAAGAGTTCTTGCAAAGTGAGTTGCCCTTTGCGAAAAATTATCCGCACTACGCATATTCGGGATTTCACCCCAACGCAAAAATTCTTCTAACACAGTTTTTGTCTAAGAACGATAGGACAACAGCAGATGCTACAATCATTCAAGATGGCGGGGCTCAGGAAATTTGAAAACAAAAATAAGCGATTTTGAAATGCACTTCTTTGTCTTAAAAAAGAACTAGAACATTTCTTAGAACTTCTGAGTTACCGAGGACAAGAATGGGTTCGCCGGAATACTGACAAGAATTAGATATATCATCTTTATAGGCGCGCCGTATTCATAAATCGCGTTTAAGAAATTATTCTTTTGTCTTTGTGCCTATCATCCTAACTAGCCTCACTTTGGAACAAAACTTCTTTTGAATTTTGCTCGTGTTTACAAGACTAGTTAGGATGATTAGCATAAAGACAAAAGAATAATTACATAGCCGCCATTTATGATACACTCAAAACTGAATAGATAGTGAATTTAAAACAAGGGCGTAGCTAGAGGGGGGTCCTGGGGTGCCCGTGCCCTCCCCCTACAATATGCAGATGCCGAAAACGCCACAATCTGGTGAGTACCTTCTATTTGACACGGTGTGCCCCCCCCCCCCCACCCTCTTGAAAAATCCTGGCTACGCCCCTGTAAAATTCGATAAAAACGCCGTGATTCGATATATATTACGCTGTTCGAGCCTCTTCAGTCGTCTGCAAGGCGATGTAAACGTGTCAAATCGTTGATGTAAAAGCGAATGAAGCAGGGCATATGTCATATATCTAATTCTTGTCGGTAAAAGAAAAGAATAATAACAATATTCTATGCCACTTTGGTTAATAGGGGTCAACATGTTTGGTCTCTCAACTAATGGCGTGTCAAGTTTACTGCAAAACATTTTTTTGTTTGAACAGACCCTGACGAAAATGATCGAGTGCCCACAACGAGTTCTAGCTAGCCTTAACGGGCTGAAAGAATTTTGCGTAGATCAGCGATTGCTTATGATCAAACGTTTGGGTACCCACGAAATGCGCAACCTTATGAATGAGTGACGGAAGGAACAGGCTTACGCCAAAAGAAAGGTGGCTGCCACATAAGGTTCAGGGTCCGACACTTTCCTTCCTCACTGCTGGTCCGGTCCGGAATAGGTATCTGAAGCTGGTTTTGGTACGTTGTAATTGTAAGATGCTATACCGATTTCATCAGGGTTGCGGAACAAAAGAAAGTAAGCCATTGTTAGCAAGAAAACTGAAAACAAGTCAATATGTCGGTAAAACTATTTTACTTGAGATGTGCCGTGTAAATCCTTGTCCAAGTGGAGGCCTGGTAAAGAATGACATTTTCGAGTTGACAGGGTGGGTATAGGTGCGTGAAACTATTTAACCCGACTGATTCGGCTGGAAATAAAAAATTGTCTTTAAAACACGAAATGAATATCTTCTGAGTGCCCTTTATTGAGATGTCACTAAGAACGAAAAAATTACATAAAAGAGGAATTTTCCTAAATTCAAGTGCCACACCTTACCGCCTCCCCCTTTGATTTTAGTGTTGTTTTGTTTTGCTTTTCGAGTGGGCATCATGGCATTCAGGTTTGCAGTACGATCATTTCGAACCTTTCAGAGTGTTTGTAAAAGCAAAGAGCATTTGAAATTTCGGAAGCAGGTTGTTTTCTTTTCGGCACACACACAAGCCGCGGAAGTTATACAAGCGAAATCGTTCGACGAAATCCCAGGTCCAAAAGGGTTGCCAATTATTGGAACGCTTCTTGACTACGCTCGTGACCTTGGCGATGGTGTTAGGGGTTATCAACGAATGCATGAAATGCAGCAACAGCGAATTCAGCAATATGGAGAAATCTATCGCGAGAAAATCTTTGATCGCCAAACAGTGACCATTTCCAATCCAGACGATGTGGAGTATTTGTTCCGGAACGAAGGCAAATGGCCTCAGCGAGAACCACCCTTTCCATTATGGGAAAAGTACAAGCAGGAAAAAAACCGAGTGGACGGAATTGGTGTTTTGTAAGTCCTGTTATCGTCTGGTTTATTTGCCTGCTATTTTATTTTTATGCAACAACTGCCTATCACAAAATTGGACTCATTCCTCGCTGTAGGTTCGAACCTTAACGTACCCGTCTCTCGCTGAGGTTCATTCAAGAATTGTGGGAGAGGGGTACTTTGGGCATGGTCGTTGCAGCTCTAAGCCCTGGCCCCGAACATAATCCAAACGGGTAAAAAAAAATATCATTCCAGTTTCGTCTCTTTTGATTTAAAGTGACATGAATGTAAAATAAAACCAACTTGGTCTTCACTGTCACCATGTATTTGAAGGAAAATGATGATAGTTCTTACAATAATAATTAACTACAGTAAAAATTGTACATTAAGCCTATCTAGTTTTATATGTAAATCAGGAAGCTCTCAAAAATGTGCATTTGGTGTCATTGTACTGTCATATTTCTAATTTTTCACAATTATGTAGAAATGGTGAAGAGTGGTACAGGATTCGTCGTATCTTAAACGTGAAAATGTTGAGACCAAAAGTTACTGAAGGATATGCTGAGCCATTGAATGATGTTACAGCTGATTTGCTCTCTCGAATGAAAGCAACTCGCGATGCTGATGGAATCATTCCAAGCTTGCAAGATGAACTATTCAAGTGGTCTTTGGAATGTAAGTTGGCTTAATTCTCTTACAACCTATCATAACATTAGCAGCTTATAATCCTTGTGGTCATTTAGTGGCTTAATTGACACTGAATCAAAATAGAGTTGTTAATTATTAGTTTGAATGACATTTGAAGAAGAAATTAATGTTAATAACAAATTAAAGTAAATAGAATAATGTATGTCAATCATATAATAAATTAAATACTTATAATTTACCACATAACAGCAAAGCAAGCAAGAACCAGAGCCTTCGAGCAGCACAGGTAAAGGACCTATCACCAAGCATTGCTTTGGATATAATACAAGGATAATATTAAGTAGAAGATTATCGTTTGAATTCCTAAGATTATATCTAGCTGGACACCTAAGACTTATACTTATAATTTACCATGTAACAGCAAAACCAGCAAAAACCAACACACCCGTAATCGACCTGCAGCCACTTTAGTCAAGCATGTCTATCCCGGATTGGATTCATGAGCCATTTGTGGGCCTGCAGACAATAACAGAGTGGCAACCCTCAAACCTATTGGTACCAGCTTTGTCAACGATTACAAGCCAAGAATAATAGTCACTACAGTACCTCAAGTAAAAATAAGTAACAGTAATATAATAAGCCAGAATCCACATAACTGTGATGTCAAGTCAGGGATTCAAGCCACAGTTTTCATTGGTGGAAGGAAAGTGCTCTCACCCAATCACCGATACTGTTTCTCGAAAATATTATTTGAAACATTAACTGAAAAAAGGTCAGCCAACAGGCTACAGAATGCAGGAGCTGAACCTTGATCCTCAGACAATAATATTACGTGTGCCGTGTTGATTTAAGGAGGGTTAGCATTAACTACACACGTAGAGTGTCGCAATGGCTCTGACTACAAACAACACAACAGTAAAAATTGACAACCAGGCACTTAATTTCCAATCAGTTATGAGGGACCTTAGAATATACTGTGTGCCTCAAAACTTAAGCTATTGTGCATGAGAAATAATAAGTTGAAAAAAAAAACACTTCAGTTTTATCCTGTGTACACAGAGTTTTTTTTAAATGCAGAACTGTTAAGTTATCTCACAGGTATCAAGAGGGTAACAAAGAAATTTCAAGCAGACAAACAGCAAGATTTGTGAATATTAAAAAGCAAATGGTGTCATTTGTCCATATTTGTGTTGACTTGGTGGGCCACATTATCCCCAGGATGATTGATAAATGTAACCAAATACGATAGGTTGTCATGTTTGCTAACCTGCCTCGGCACTTAAACCCACCTCCAAAGAAGACTGCCCATATCAAAGTCCCGGCAACCCAACACAACTCTTAAACATGTAGAAAGACTAATATACAGTGTACAGTAGTTTATTTGTTTTTATCTTACAGCAATTGGAACTGTCCTCTTTGAGACACGATTTGGTTCCTTCAGCAAGTCTCCATCAGTTGAGGCTGCCAAGTTCATTGAATCAGCTCACAAGTT
>NC_090869.1:8497744-8542744 GCF_036669935.1 Montipora foliosa | reverse complement strand
TTCTGTTGCTAAATCAGCCTAATAGACAAAACGGTGCGATTCGAATTGCTTACGATGCTGCTTTTGTTATCTATTTTTGAAATTTCGCCTTGATTCCTCTTATAGCAAGACTATCTGACACTATAATCACCAACGCAATATATTGTTTCGACTTCTTTCCTTTCCGTGTAGCTAAGTAGCTTTAAATACCCGTAAAACGGAGCACTGATGGAGAGGGGGGAGTAAAATGAGCGCACCGTCGACCTCAGGTTTGTCAGTTGAATTACTGTTACGAGTTATCGACGTTAAATATGGTTGCTTTACTTTACTTTACTTTTATCAGTGGTATTGCTGTATGAAAAGGCAGTATAATTTAAAAGCGGTTTACCTGAGGCGATCAGCGCGAGTAGGGTGTTGCTGAAATTTTCGATTTCAGTCTTTGGCAGCAAAAACCCTCTCGACCGCTTAGGGAATCAGACTCCTTCCTCATCCTGTAAAATAATGTGTGACAACAAGATAACATTTAGCATTGCTCTCATTGATAGCCAAGTCGATCGACACATGACTTCAAAATTGCCCAATTTGGGTCCCTATTTTGTTTGAGTCTGGTGTTTTTGTGACGAATGTTTGGAGGAGAGTTGGACCCGTTTACTGCTTATCGACAAACTTAATATCCTGTTACAATATATATAAAGCTTTTGTGTTGTTCCCTCGTTTTTTTTCTAGGATGTATCCTGTTGCTTGGGAAAATGCCCGTATTCTCCCGGAAGAGATCGTTATCCAGGGCTATCGCATACCTCCCAAGGCAAGTCAATTTGATAAGCCGACAAGGCGAACTTGATTGGTTCTTCCCAGTTAAACGGTCTATGCTTCTTCCTCACTGAGGGTGTTGTAAACAGTTTTTCTTTTATGGTTAACCCTAAGCCTAACAAGACGAAGTGCATCAATAGTACTCTATTCTAGGTGCGACCCAGTCGATCAACGCCTTCGCTGTAGCTTTCGTTGCACCTGCACAGAGCCCCTAGGGTCAAAAAATTACCCAATGGTTATTTGAACGTCAGCACAAAATAATATTTTTCTTTATCATGACATGTATAAAACGTAAAGAAATGTCACGTGGAGTTTTGGTGGATGTTAGCTAATGATATTCGGTGCAAGGACGCCCACACTTGGTTCAGTCTCAAGTGAAGCATCAAAAAGCACATTAGCGTCCGCAGAACCTTCGGGTTTTTTTAATGTTTTGGTCACGTCGTTGACCAAGTGACCAAAAGAAACGGAGGGATCTGGGGACGAGCATGCTCAAAGCAAAGAAGGTGCTTTTACGTGTTCTATTCTATTTCATTCACGCTAGAACATCATCAAGACATCATCGCGTCCGCGTTTTACATTCAGACTTGTTTTTTCTTGCGTTTGCGTCTTCCCATACTCTACCCTCTCAACCCTTACGAATTGACTTCTCTTTGGCAGACAATGATTCGTATGCCGTTGTACGCAATGGGCCGTAATCCCAAGCTGTTTGATGAACCTCAAAAGTACAAACCCGAACGATGGCTGAGGGATGATACACACAAGTCCCCATATCATTCTTTTTCTTCGCTCCCTTTCGGATTTGGCACCCGAATGTGTATTGGTAAGAAGATGCATTTACATTCAATGAGTAGCAATAATTGATAATACGTGAGTATTGAAATTGGACTTGGCCAAGTTATTCGAAAGCAGTGTCAGCGCTAATGTATATTTGATGTGCGGGTTTTATGCAAAAGAACTGAATGATTCTCCCACTTAACTGGTTGTCACTTTATAGACATCTGAAAAATTCAGGCGCCTTCAACTGGATTCGAACGCATGACCTCTGCGATGCCCGTGCGATGCTTTACCAACTGAGCTATGAAGCCACACAGTTGGGAGCAGCAGCTGTTCAATCATTGGGCTCATGTTTTACGTGAAAGGACTAATGAAATGAAAGAGAAATGCAACTATTAGTTGCCATGGCATTTAAACTAGTTTAGCGCTTACCTGACTCCTACGAACTCGTTCCTGATCAATTGGTTTAATAATACTTTATTCTTTTTGCTTGAACAGGGCGCCGAGTGGCCGAATTAGAAATGCGTCTCTTTCTTTCGCAGGTAGGAATTTTCCATCTATCTGTCTATCTGTCTGTCTGCCTGTCTGTCTGTCTAACAGACCCCCTTTTGTACCATGTTAATCATCTCTCTTTTTTCACACAGGTGTGTCAGAACTTCTGGGTGGAGTCTTTGAATGAGGTCCAACCAATCATTACCTCACTTGTAGTTCCAGATAAGGAAGTCGAGTTACGATTTGCGGAACGATAAACGGTCAAGTTCTTTTGTTTTTTTTAACTTAACAATCGAAGAAACAGTTTTATTTGCTTGGTGTCATTGCGGCAAACGTAAAGTTGCTTGTAGTAAAACTATCAAAATCTTCACTGAGGCGAACATCACCTGACATCAATTAGGTTTCATTGATTTTGGGCAAACAGCAAGCAACGACAACGCTGACGGCAACGAGAACGTCCTAAATGTGTATGTTCAGTAGGCAAAAACAATAGCTTTGCACGCCTTACACGTGCGTTTTTCAGTTTTGTTCATTTCTTTGCCGTCGTCTACTAAATACCGTGAAACAGGTCCTATTGAAAACGTCAGCAATTTTCATTTTCTTCCCTAACTGAAGCGCCGTTCCGACCAGTGTCATTCTTGAGGAACTAACACCCTAGTCATACTCAAAAGATTGAAATAGTCCCGAATCACTTCGGGACTATTTCAACTTTTTGAATACAGCGTGTACAACATTTTGAAACAATGACGTGAATTTATATTTTGAGATGACGTTCTCGTTGCCGTCGCCGTCGTCGTTGCCAAGTTCTCAAATTTCAGCCTGATGACGGTTTGCCGTTCTCTGTAAACGCGATTCTCGTAAATCTCTCTTAATTGGCTATCGTCAGCGCTGGAAAGCAAGGGTCGTCTTTTAACCCCGCCTCAGATTGCAACCAATAGGGAGTTCACAGTCACGCTATGTCACGCGTGACCAGTAACCACAAGACTGAAATTAGGGAATTTAAGAAACGGCGACGGCTACGGCTACGACATCGCCACAAAACAGTAATATCATTGTTTAAAAGAGCATAAATAGTCGTGTTGCACGTGCAGCACGGATTTTAGCAAGCATCTTAGCGAAATCACTGAATTTGAGATTTTGACGACAACGTTAGCATGCAACAGAGATTGTTTCATTCTCTATTTTAACTTTGAAACCGCTCGTACCAATTTATTTTTAGGATACTTCGTCCATATTGTAGCGCGTGATTGAGACTGGGTAATCGCGAAAGACTTATGATAGGGCCAAGTTATATTTTGAGGTGACGTTTTTGTCGACCGTCGCCGTCGTGGATCTTAAATTCCCTATTAACTTTCGAATTCCACTTTGGAGCTTCCGTGATTTGAATGGAATCTGGGAGAAATTTGCTTAGAAAAATGCACAGTAACTGAACAAAATTCATCAAACGCTTGAAATAGTTTTCAATTTCAAACACCGTTTATTTTACAATAAAAAGAAACTTTATAGGTAAGAATTTGCGATATATCAAGGAAAGTATCCACGGAAATTCAGAATCTCGAGAACAAAGTTCAAAACTGGCACGCACTTCAAATTTCAAAACTACTGGTCACGCGTGACATAGCGTGACTGTAAGCAAGGACAACGGCAACGTCAACGAAAAAACGTCGCTGCATAATATAACTTATAACAATATAATTGGGATAGTACGCGCACTCTCATTGGTCAATAGCTGTGTTTAGATGAGAGTATGTAAACACGGCTGTGACATCGCACGAATTTTGATTGGTTATGTGTTGTGAGACGCTCGTTTTGATTGGCTGGTAGGAAATATGAGCGTGTATAAAGAAAATCTGTTTCAATCAATCAGAAGTTAAAAAAAACAGCATTTTCCTTCATTTGTCGAATTATTTTTGAGAGAGATTTTATAAAAGCAATAGAGGACTTTTTTCCGTGTTTACACTCGTGGAATTGGGAGAATTCTCGACTGGACAGTTATGCAAACCCTCCAAACCCAACTCCCCTCGTCTTTAGGTGAGGCTATGTAAACACGAAAAAAGTCCTCGGATGCTTAAGGGCCCACATACGGATTTTTTGCGCGTTGCTAAGGAAGTGAAATGTTACTTCCGCTAAACGACGTCATCATATCATGAGCTGACAAGAAAACCCACTCACCAGCAAAAGTCACCGCACGAACGGTTGTTTCCATCGAATGTGATTCCTGGCCCTTTCTCGCGCTTGTTCTCAAATCAACTGCGCATGCGTAAACAAACTGACTTCCGGTTTGAGAAAAAGCTAAATCTCCGGCGGTCTTTAAATTGAATTAATTTTTTTTTGCATGGCACGTTTCACCCCCAAATGCAGAATATAGCTAAGCATTGATTTTTTTTCAAATCATCTTTTTTGAAAGAGTTATGGGTATTTCAGTATCGTTTATGTCTTTAAAAAGAACATTTTTTAAAATGAAAAGAAAACCATGCTTGGCTGGATGCAAAAAACGAATACAAACTAGATGCTTCTGTGAAGCATACACTGGCTTGCCTGTGGTACGTGCTACAGAAAATCAGAAGGCACTGAATTGTGTGGTATTGAAATACAGCATTCCAGTCTCTGAAGAATAACAAATAAAAGAGAAGCGAGAAACATTGGCTTCTGGGCTGACATGTTGATAATTTTCAAGTTCCCTCACAACTTCTTTTCACCACAAGTGTGCCCTATGAGCATCCGAAAACTTAGGGCGCGTTCGATTGACCCTATTCCGGAATAAGAATACGTGAAGTGATGATTAAAACGATAGGTTTGGCGCGTTTCGAAGAAGTAAGGATAATAAAAATATGTTTAAAATAGCATTTTAGCAGATATTTGACAAATTTAATGTGAATATCTGTAAGAACGAAGGATTTTGAACTTACATTCCTTGTATTCCTATTCCGGAATACGGTCAATCGAACGCACCCTTAGTAATACTAAACTTCACTGAAGTCAAGCCCTGTTTCGCGGGGTTAGTGTTGGGATGGGAGACCAAAACAATAAACCTCTCCTAAAAAATAGAAACATCTGACCGAAAATACTATTAACGCTAACAAATGCGAACTCAGCAAGGTACAGATTCTGTTAGCTTGCTTTATGCAAAACAAATATTGATGAAAAAGCAAATAAATATTGATACACAGTTTTCAGAAAGAGCAGAAGGAAGTTTCCCGGACGGTCGATCGAGAATAAAATATTTACGACATGAAAACAACATTAATTTTGAACCTTGAATATAGAATATAAAAAGTTACGATCAGCGACAAACATTTTGGGAGATTTTTGCTACGTTCAAGTAAATTGCAAAATCGAAAGTGTCATGGCCGGAATTCAGCGGGCGCCGTGATTAAGTTACCGCGGCATGTTTACTCGCCAAACAGTGAAGCATCTGTGTCAAATGAGATCATGACTAAAACACCACACGAGTACATACGGGTAACATACGAGTAACATACGAGTAACATACGGAACATACGGACACATACGAGTAACACACGACTAACATACGAGTAACATACGGATACATACGACTAACATACGGATACATACGAGTAAAAAAATACGAAAATATACGAGTAAAATTCATACCAGTAAATTTTTATGCAAAGTAACGACAACTTAAGTAAAATATTACGCATTACTTCCCCGACTAAGGAAAGTTTGCGTTACAAGAGCAAAGATATTTGATATTAATATCAAATATCTGGGGTCATGCCTGGTAATCTGATGTGCGCAAAAAAATAGCCTGTCGCGCAGTGGATGGTCTTCACGCGTTCGATCTTTACCGTGCACTGAACAGATTGAAGAGCGTAATACTGATTAACAGATGACACATTTGAGAAAGGAACCGTGATGTAGATGTAACTAACAGTGGTAAGTGAAGTGTTTTTGCTACCGCAGATGATACCAAAAATCTGCTTTAGTTTTGTAACATGAAAGATAAAAGCACATATTTTGCAAACCAAACAAACCATCGATTGCATTATGATTTAAGCCAACTGAACAGTCACAGAATGACACAATCAGTAAATATTTAGTCTTATATGTCTGTTTATATTTGTCTTTTAAAAGTGTGTTGTTAAAATATCAGGAAAAAATCATTCTTCGGACGTACGGTCAGGGGCACTCAACGAGAATATAGTTCAAAACCACTTAAACATAGCATTGTTACACGGATTTTGGTATTTAACGGTAGATATAGGCATTACATGCATTACAGGCCAAAGCAGTGCAAATGAAGCAGTTAAATTTTAGCTGTTGATGTTACAAGTTGCTTTCGTGGTTGATTATGACTGCCAGGCCAGGCTTCTGCCATGCCGCCCAGAAAGGCGAAGCCCTTAGGCTTCTTAGAACCAACTCTTCAAAGGCAACGTTTGAAGAAAACGTTAAAAATTTCAGATCACACTTGCGTGTCCGAGGCTATCCAGATAATCTGGTAAACAAAGTCCTCGCAGAAGTCAAATTTATAGTTTCTCTAGTCGGCACTTCAAAAAAAAACCGCAAAAAGTGCAAAACGGATTAATGCCTTTTGTCACACAGTATAATCCATCAGTGCCTAACCTTAAAATTATTTTAATGAGCAAATCAGGGGCTGATTTAGGATGGGGGGGGGGGGCGACGCGGCCTCTGATATGAAGTGTGTGTGAGTGAGTGTGTGGATGCCACCCCCCTCAGATTTTGCACATTTTGGAAAGGAGATTTACTCTGTTGCTGAAACTTTAAGCAGCTGTTCGTTTATTGCTTGCGGATTTTTTGATGTGTCAACTGTTCCCAAAATTTGACATTTTAAACATAATTCGTCTAGTTTCTCAACACGAAGTTTCAAAATCGATACATTTTTACATGTACATGGTTACATTTAAGCTTTCTGGCTTGATTTCGCACTGCTTTTTTTGCCATTAAAAAGGGCAACTACAGAGATGCCAACCTATGGAGATCTAAAATCTGGAGATTTTTTCCATCCGGTCTCTCCACCCCTCCCCCCTCGATCAACCTACCCACTCCCCCTCCCCTCCTCTCCCCCCCGCCCTAAACGCACCCACCCATCCCCCAGCAGCTCCTTCAGAATACAAGAATATTCTGCCACCATTGTGAATTTGCGGGAAAACAGGGTACTTATGTCAAGAATTTTTATTGGTGAATCGGAGATCCAATCAAACAATCGGTTATATGGCTATGATAGCTAAAGGAAGTGATTTTGTTTAGTTCTATTAACGTGTGTTTGAAACTCAGAGATGAAGAAATGCATTAAGAAACAATGAAACGAGTTTGGAAAAATCGATCTTTTTTAAACTTGGGGATGCAATTTGAGTCTAGAATGGAGAAACGTCTGTGAAAGGTTCAGAGTCATTTTTATCCGGGAGATTTAATGACCCGTACGGGAGACCGGGAGATTCGTTCCGTATCCGGGAGAGTTGGCATGTATGCAACTAAGGTGAAATAGTGAAATCAAGACGGCGGTTCTGATGACGTCATACGACGTCAGCGACGTCAGCAAAATATATTGTTTTACTGTGACTAAATTTAACGAAAGCCTTGGGGGGGTGGGTGGACCAACATCCCCCCCTTCCCCCTCAAACTGAACCGGGAACGTGTTTGCTGACGTGCAAAAATGCTTGCAAGGCTTATAATTAGAGCTTAGTTTATGAGAAAAACACTCGTACTACTCGTATGTATTGGTATGTATCCGTATGTTAGTCGTATGTATCCGTGTGTTAGTCGTATGTATCCGTATGTTAGTCGTATGTTAGTCGTATGTAGTCGTATGTTAGTCGTATGTATTCGTATGTATCCGTATGTTCCGTATGTTACTCGTATGTTACCCGTATGTACTCGTGTGGTGTTTTAGTCATGATCGTCAAATGATGGCAAGATACCGGGTTTTTGTAACTTTCTTTTTCTGTCAAGTGTTATAAAGTTTGACAATGAAATGAGCGAAGTCAAAACAAAGATCACAATCGCCCAACTCTTGTTTCTTTTTCTGTCAAGTGTTATAAAGTTTGACAATGAAATGGGCGAAGTCAAAACAAAGATCACAATCGCCCAACTCTTGTTTATGCAAAGTCAAAATTTACTCTCCAAGACGCGTACGACGTTATTTATCACCAGGTAATTCCATCATTTTGGAAATAGCAGCTACTTTATTATTCATCTGCGTCACAAGTTTTCACTGATTTTGGGCCTCATTTTGTTGAAACTCAAGCACGCTTCCAACAGGCCTGTGAACCCTTCCTGCTTACAGAGCAATACTAAAAAACTTCTCCCATATCACATTTCAACCTTAAGCTCGAAAATTCAAGACACAACATGATATTATAATTCACAAAGGCAGAAAATACCACAGAATCCTTTTCCAGCGAAAATTTTATTGAAACAAACAACATATTTGCTCTTAGAGGCGAAAACCTCTTCCTATTTGATTGCGTGCGTGAAGACAAGAAACTCAATTGTGTCAAATTACCATGTACTTCAGGTAAATACTGCACACTTTGATTTCGTCTCGACGGGCGATAGATTGTTGTCGAAGTCCAGTACTCGTCGCTTTTGAGATTCATGCCTAGTTTATCCAACTGACTTTCCATTATTGAGCTTCATAAGGGTATATTTTGTTTAAGGATCCACTAAAACGCCATTCGCGTTGCATGACTTTCGACGCCATTGCAGGCTAAGTTAATGATTCTACTGTGTCCACAAGAGAAATCTACGCAGTTCCAGTACCCTCTCGATCCTAAGAAAATACGCGCAGAAGGCTCTATACACAAAGACACTACTTACCAGGGGAGTGACAGGCAAGACTTTTGTGATCGCGTTAACGCAAACGTGATTATTGCGTCACAGTCTTGTTCGCCATATACAATACGGGCGAACTATCCTGTGAACAGTTTTACAGTGAAAATAGAAAATGAATGGTTCATTTTTATATGCTCACGTTGTCGTCAAAACCTAACATTTAGTTAAACTAGTTTTAAAAACTTATACACAGTTGAAGCGTACGAGCTTTCGGCTCCTTCTCGGAGGCTTGTTCACATATAAATGAAAAACAAGAATTGTGAACCGGTAAACTGTTAACGGTCACGTCATTTAGCAACACGTGACCGCAACAGATTCTTGTTTTTCATTTATATGTGAACAAGCCTCCGAGAAGGAGCCGAAAGCTCGTACGCTTCAACTTTCTATATGTACTGTGTATAAGTTTTTAAAACTAGTTTAATAGTATGTTTTCACCAGTACAGTGTAACGTTCATAGAAGTACTAACATTTAGTGATTTCACATTGTTGTTTTGTGGAGTACGGCAGACAGATGCACGGAACCTTGCAGCACGATTATGGAGTAATTTAAAATTATTAAGAATGATACTTTTGACTGCGTGATTATGAGGATGGAAAGTGAGGGTTAATGGAATTCTGTCATTCTTATCTTTTTGTGACGTTTGTAGCGATGACTGTCGATCAAATTGTTGGGCGCGACGATGGCCCGCTTTGACCACACAGACTGGATAGCCACGTTTTTCGAAGACCTGGCACATCTCTTCTGATTTGCTGGAAAAATCAGAGTCATCACTACATAGACGTCGAAGTCTAAGAAATTGAGAATAAGGAATGGAGTTCTTGACATGTGATGGATGTGATGATGAATACAACAAATAACTGTGAGAATCTGTAGGTTTGTGGTGAACACTGGTACATAGCACGTTGCCACTAATAGAAACTTTGATACCTAGGAAAGCCGATGAATTTTCCGAAATTTCCCAGGTATATTTAACAGCCGGATGAAAAGAATTGACGGAGGTTATAAAATGATCGAGTTCTTCTCTGCTGGATGAAATAGCGCCGATACAATAGTCGATGTAGCGGCCGTAGGGTTCAGGTTTGGGGCCGTTGTACTGATTAAAAAATTGGTGTTTAACATATCCTACAAAAAGATTGGCATAGCTAGGTCCCATTCTTGTGCCCATCGCTACACCATTAATTTTATGTAATAGTTGCCGGCGAATGAAAAACAATTAAGCGTTACTAGTTTCCGAGCTTGGTTCTTTGACAGTGCGTTGATCGAAAAAGTGTTTAAGTGCTTGAAGACATTCGCTATTGGGAATGACTGTGTACGGAGATGTAATGTCCATGGTGAAAATAAGTTTGTCTTGGCCGGAGAAATTGAAATCCTGTCTCTGTGGTCAAAGCGGGCCATCATCGCGCCCAACAATTTGATCGACAGTCGTCACTACAAACGTCACAAAAAGATAAGAATGACAGAATTCCATTCACCCTCACTTTCCATCCTCATAATCACGCAGTCAAAAGTATCATTCTTAATAATTTTAAATTACTCCAAAATGATCCCGAGACTGGTAGAATCTTTTCGCAACCTCCACTCATTTCAGTTAAACGCGACAAAAACGTAGGCAATTTTTTAGTTAGAAGCGCGCTCAAAACTAACGAGCAACCCGGCACTTTCAAATGCGCGCGCTCACGATGTAAAACTTCTCTTTTCGTTGTTAACACTAGCAAGATATCGGGACCTAAGCGATCTGTTAAGATCACCGATCGTTTCACATGTACCTCCGCAAATGTCATTTATTGCATAACCGCATACGTTATGCAATAAATTATACATTGGCGAGACAGGTAGACGACTAGGTGACCGATTCCGCGAACACCTTCGCGATGTTGAGAAGAATGACAAAGATGTATCTAAGCCAGTCGCTCGTCATTTTAATCTCCCTAACCACTCCAAAAAAACACATGGCTATCTGCGGCCTTTCCCTACATCTAGGTACGACGGAAAGCCGCGTGAATCTGGAACAAAAATTCATCTTCCAAATCGGCACCCTTAAACCTCACGGTATTAACGAACGCTTTCATTTAACTAACATATTCCTATTTTTCACGTTGCCATGTTACCACCAATAGCGTAGCTCCTACTCTACTGTAAAAACTACACGTAACCCATAATTCCTCGATTCGATCTGACGAAGAGCTAACGCTCGAAACGTCAGCTTTTAGAATCTCTGTACGGTGGTCAATTTTCATTATCAACTCCGTTGATAAAACTACTTCCCCACCGACGCAGCACCACAGTTTCTTTAGAAACTACCCCCTTCAGTCTCCCGAGAAGACATGTAGTTACTAGTACAACAACAACAACAACAACAACAAAACTTTATTCGTGCCCAGAAATTATATAGAGTTAACATAAATACAAGAAAGAAAAAATTGGAAAGGGAAAAGAGCACAGCCACCTAGAAATAGCTAGGCTAATCGAGCTAAGTGGCTAGGCCAAGCGGAAAATTTGCAAATACCCTACATTAACATAGAACTACGGACACGATTTACCGTTCACGCATACACGCGCACACACAAATAACAATAGACAAGGGGAAGTGCACACGTTAAAATTGGAAAATAAAGTACATCAATGAGCCAATCAGTAGTTGGAGATAAGCGATTATTTTAAGAAGATTTTAAAACAGGTACGACTCTTAGATTTTAATGACTCTTCAATGGAATTCCAAACTTTAGCTCCAAAAAAACGAATGTTAAATTTGCCATAATTGGTCCTCGCTTTAGGCAAATAGTATGAAATCTTACTCGCCAGTCTGGTTTGATATTGATGCACTTTGTTGATACTCTTAAAAAAATCATTAAAAATTAAGGGCAATCTGTTGGAGTAATAGTCATACATGAATAAAGCACAATACAAGTATAATAAGTCACTAACTTTGAGTATTTCCAATTTCCGAAAGAGCAGACTAGAGTGGCAATTATACTCCGAGAATGTTATTATTCTGACAGCTCTTTTTTGTAAGGTGATAAGAGGAAGGAGAGTTGTTTGATATGTAGTCCCCCAGGTTATTAGACTATAAGTCAGGAAGGGATAGATAAGTGAGTAATACAACTGAACAAGGACCAGACCAGTCATATAGTGCCGTATCTTAGAGAGTATGCCAATACATTTCTTAATCTTTCTTGAAATATGTGAAATGTGATACTTCCAACTGAGATGCGATTCAATGAGAAGATCCAAGTACTTAATAAATTTCTCTTGCACAATCTCCCTGTTAGAGATTTTTAGTTTGACTATGTGCCCCTTGACCTTTTGAGGGGGACGGAAAATAATGAAATTTGTCTTATCAATATTTAATGAAACTTTATTAGCCATAAGCCAGTCAGATACCATTCTCAGATTATGATTAACAATGGACTCACATAATCCAAGAGGAAAACATTTCAACACTCGACCAAGTGGAACTCGGAACCGATCAAGGGACCCGTCACAGCAATTGCTGAATTTACTTCTGGCTACACTTCAAAACGGTCGATGAACATAAAAGCGGAAATCAACAGTAAGCTTTACTTTAATAGTCACTTACTTACACCAGCTTATGCAAATCAATCTAGTCGTATTTATTCGACTGATATTATTCTATTAATTTTTTACGTAGTCCAACAGTTATCCTTTATTTTTTAACGTACTTTAATTTATCTAATCATCACTATTATTTCTTCAAGATGAATAATCAAAATAACGTTTTTAATATAATTTCTTTGAATATTCAAGGCCTAAAAACTAGGCTTAAACAGACGAAACAAACCATCTCGAATACCAAATTGAACATTAAATCAATTAAATCTAAGCTATCCAAATTTGATATTATCTGTCTCCAAGAAACATGGGCAAAAGACGAGACATTAACTTTTCAAGGGTACACAGTGTACTCAACCGTTAAAAACACCGTAAGCAGACGAGGCCAAGCAGGGGTATCGGTATTAATTCGAGACCATCATCAAAATTTTGTTTCTCGTATACACAGTGATTTCCCCAACATAATTTGGTGCCGATTACATAAGCAATTGCTTGGACTCCAGGCAGACATTTTCCTGGCTGCAGTTTATCTACCCCCACTACAATCACAACGAAAGGCAGGAGAAGACGTTATCAGTATCTTAGAAAAAGAAATTCACAAGTACTCTACCCAAGGCCAAGTTCTTTTACTTGGTGACTTCAATGCGAGAACGGGGACATTAAACGATTTCATTGAAAACGATGCGGATGACTTTTTAACAATTCATAATACCTACAATCAAGACACGGATTGCCCAAAGCGAAACAATGCGGACTACACAATCAACAAAGTAGGAAGAGAAATATTACGATTATGCATAGGAAATAGATTGCAAATTTTGAATGGCAGGCTAACAGGTGATCTCGATGGAAAATACACTTGCTATCAAACTAATGGGGCAAGCACAGTCGATTACGCACTAGCAAGTGAAGACCATATAAAGACGACATTAGGATTTCAAGTTCAAGCCTTGACAACCTACTCAGATCATTGTCCTATCAGTCTAAAATTAACTCCCTCCCGCTCTCACATGGTAAAAGACAATGCACCTAGACAACCACTATGCAAAGCAGCACCTACTCAAAAGAACTTTAAAAAGTTTCTTTGGAAGGCAGATTCAAAAGACAAATTTCTCAGTGCATTATCCAATCCTAATGTTCAAAGATTATTTGATTATTTGATTCCTTCAACTCAGAACACCACGCATCAGTAGACGATGAAATCTCGCAATTTAACCAAATTATCAATTCGGTGGCCAAATCATGCCTAGCAACATCGCGGAAAACATCTAAAACTACCAAAGAAAAGAAACCATGGTACGATCACACCTGCAGACAGTTAAAGAAACAACTGCAACAATTAGTAAAGAAAATTAACCCCAGTTCTCACCAATCACTACGACAAGATTATTTTGTTCTTAAAAACAAATACAAAAAGCATGTCAAAATGATGCATAAAAGATACAAAAACCAAATAGTAAATGAAATTAATGCTTTACACCCAAAACACAGTCAAGATTTCTGGAGGTATATTAATCAACTTAGAAAAAGCGATGCCGTGTCGAAGAGAAAACCTCTGTTTCGTCAAAAGATTGGATATGTCATTATCAGAAATTATTATATGATAGCCAGGAACCGCACACCACTTTGGACTTTTCAAATGAAGATGTGGACCGGGAAAACGAAAATTCACCGAATAACGACATTTTAGGACAACCTATTACGACCAACGAAATCCATGAACAAATATCAAAACTCAAGTTGAAGAAAGCTTCGGGTATGGATTGTATCCTTAATGAAATGATTGAACACGGACGCTATTATCTAATGCCTTTATTAGAAAAACTGTTCAATGATATACTAGACAGTGGAACATTCCCAACCCATTGGAACATAGGTGTTATAAAACCGATATATAAAAGAAAGGGTGATAAGCGGTCTCCAGCAAATTATAGAAAAATACCCCATGGTACACAGAGAACATTGCCTGTAGGGTATAACTTGGACGGTACCCTTTAAGTATAGACATAAAAGCTTCAATATTTAGTTACTCGCTTAGATTACAGCATAAAACAGTCAACCCTCTATTAAAGGAAGCCTTTCATCACGCAAAAAATCACAGCCAATTTTTGGATGTATTAAATAATGACGAAACTATACGAATGCACTCTACAGGCAATACATCAAGCCAACTACAGATTAAGAATGCTCGTTCCTCCATAAAGAAACAGCTTAAAAAGGACTACATTCGAAATTGGCTGAAGGCTCGCAACAACACTTCCGAAGGCTCTAGAGAGAAATTTACACACAAAGAAGTCAAATTCGACTACCAATTGGAAGCTCAAAACTATCAGAAACCCAGCACATAGAATAAGTATGACAAAATTGCGTCTGGGGGTTCATAGCTTGCGAATACAGACTGGGAAATACGAAAATAGAGGTGCACCAATCCCAGTAGATGGAAGAACGTGTCTAGTCTGCAATAAAGGCTATATAGAAGACGATCAGCACTTCTTGATGTATTGCCCAGGGTACGATAACATTGGAAATGAGCTCCATTCTCTCCTTTCAACACACGATGTTGTTTTCAAAAGCCTTAATGATGAGGATAAAATACGGTATTTACTTACCCTAGAAAACGAAAGCACTTCAAAGATATTAGGTAAATATGCATATTTAATGTTTCAGAAGAGAAAAGACTTCCTAAATGCAAAATAATTAAAATAATAATTTTATACCAATTGTATTACAAGTAATTGTATGATCTTTTTAGTTAATTAGTTATTCTAGTAGATATCATCACCTTTATTGTAACGAGACCGATACCTCCCTTTGGAGAGTAAGGCGCAATAAAGATTTACTGTTTACTGTTTACTGTTTACTCACTCACTCACTCACTCACTCACTCACTCACTCACAACCCGGTGACATAGTGTGTAGTGCAATTACAAAGTGCACTACCACGAAAAAGCAAACAACTTGGTGAATAAAGGCGTTTCATTTTGAAGAAAACTCGGTGGGGAAGTGAAAAACAGAAATGGGTTTGTCAGCTGAGAGATATAGTAAATTGATAATCGTAAAGAAATTTGAAAGCTGCCCGTTTCGAGCGTCAGCCCTTCGTCAAAGCGAATTTTATTAGGGAATTTGGGTCGATAGTGGTTTATATGGGAACTTGCTTAATAGTTGAGGCTAAACTACACTGGTTGCAAATGACCGCGAACCGCTGACTTGACTTTCTCTTTGAAGGGGTAGTTTCTCAAGAAACTGTGATGCTGCGTCGGTGGGGAAGTAGTATACAAAAATTTGGTTTTATCAACGGAGTTGATAATGTAAATTGGCCACCGTACAGAGATTCTAAAAGCTGACGTTTCGAGCGTTAGCCATTCGTCAGAGCGAATCGAGGGATTATGGGTTACGTGTAGTTTTTATAGTAGAGTAGGAGCTACGCTATTGGTGGTAACATGGCAACGTGAAAAATAGGAATATATTAGTTAAATGAAAAGCGTTCGTTAATACCGTGAGGATTAAGGGTGCCGATTTGAAAGATGAATTTTTGCTCCAGATTCTTGCGGCTTTCCGTCGTACCTAGATGTAGGGAAAGGCCGCAGATAGCCATGTGGTTTTTGGAGTGGTTGGGCAGATTAAAATGGCGAGCGACTGGCTTAGATGCATCCCTGTCATTCTTCTCAACATCGCGAAGGTGTTCGCGGAATCGGTCACCTAGTCGTCTACCTGTCTCACCGATGTATAATTTATTGCATAACGTACAGGTTATGCAATAAATGACATTTGCGGAGGTACATGTGAAACGATCGGTGATCTTAACAGATCGCTTAGGTCCCGATATCTTGCTAGTGTTGACAATGAAAGGACAAGTTTTGCATCGTGAGCGGGCGCATTTGAAAGTGCCGGGTTGCTCGTTAGTTTTGAGCGCGCTTCTAACTAAAAAGTTGCCTACGTTTTTGTCGCGTTTGAATGAAATAAGTGGAGGTTGCGAAAAGATTCTACCAGTCTCGGGATCATTTTGGAGTAATTTAAAATTACTAAGAATGATGCTTTTGACTGCGTGATTATGAGGATGGAAAGTGAGGGTGGATGGAATTCTGTCATTCTTATCTTTTTGTGACGTTTGTAGTGATGACTGTCGATCAAACTGTTGGGCGCGATGATGGCCCGCTTTGACCACGGAGACAGGATAGCCACGTTTTTCGAAGAACTGGCACATTTCCTCTGATTTGCTGGAAAAATCGGAGTCATCACTACATAGACGTCGAAGTCTAAGAAATTGAGAATAAGGAATGGAATTCTTGACATGTGATGGATGTGACGATGAATACAACAAATAACTGTGTTTCTCAGTTTGCCAGCAAAAACCGACGTTCAATTTTAATCGGCAATGAATATTGTGAAGGTCCGTTTTATCATTTTTGTCATTGTAGTGCAGCGGAGCTTCAGCAAAATGGCAAAGAGAGATTAAGCTGGGAATTTGACAAACGTGAGGGACAAAGTATGGGGTACATGATCGGCGCGAAGACTTCATGCAAACCAGTCAATAACATTTTATTTCTAAAGACACACAAGACGGGATCGAGCACAGTGACAAATATCTTAAACCGTTATGGCGATAGCAGAGATCTCTCATTTGCGTTACCTGTAGGAAAGAATACGTACCACTTTTTCTGGCCAAGACCATTTTTGCTTTGGTATGTAATAGCATTTGGTAAGGAGCCGAACATTCTATGCAATCACGCAAGATATAACAAGGAACCAATGAGATGGCTTTTTCCAAAGAAAACAACGCGATACATCACAATTCTGCGGGAACCAAGTGAACACTTTGAATCCATCTTCAACTTTTTCAAACTCGGAAGGTATTTTAAGGACTTACGAAATGTGACCACTCCTCTGCAGAGTTTCCTACAAAAAAGCAGAATTTTATTTTAACAAACCGCATTTAAACGTTACAGGCCTGAACAATCTATTGTAAATCCCAGCTTTATTTGAGCTGGGACTGGACACAATATATTACAGAGAAATCACCATGGTACAAGATTACATCCGTTTTCTTCAGCGAGAGTTCGATCTTGTTATGTTAATGGAATACTTCGACGAGTCGCTTGTACTCTTAAAACGACCACGCTTCTGTTGGAAAATCAACGGCATTTTGTATTTCAAACTAAATGAACGGCGGAGCGGAGATAGACAGAAACTTTCAAAGTACACAAGGGACCATCCTCGGAGACCCAGGGGCAGATCGCGGAGGCAAGGGCAAGTCTAAACCGGCAAAAGAAAATGGCGACGAAGAAAAGCATAGTAGGGCGAGAAGAGCCCCTGGGGACAAGTTCTTACCGGACCAGTTCCAAACAGCAGAGGTAATTCTCAATTCTGATTGGTGCCAGAAATTTTTTGTGTTTTTCTGCCCAATCAGAGGTCAGCATGCCGTGAAGTCGTTTCGTGTCTTCTTACACGGAAATCACTTGATCGCCATACTCGCCTGGTTCGTTTGGCAAGGTTTTGCTCGAGGACAGAAGTCTCAATCACAGCACAAAATGTACAGGAAATCGTTCGGAATATCGGCGGAGAAATACGCTGGCCCTTTCGCAGGTATCGTTACAGTAGCGTATTTCCAAGTGTGCGGGATTTGTTTAAAGATGTACTCCCCGATTCGCCTAAAATAGCAGTGATGAATTTTGACCTGACAATTATTTTTATTCTGCCCCCTTTTCCAAGTCGATGTATTTCTAGATTTCGTACATGAATTGCTGTGGCAGAAACTTTGCTAATCTCGAGAAATTCTTGATCGCACGGGCCACACTGGTATGTCGAGCACGCAGCACGACTTTATTTCAACGCGCGCCAAATTCAACGCTATTGAGCTTGTGTTCGCTTCTCGATATTGTTCACGATGAGCCTCCCGAAAGAAACAGTTGACGACTATTGTCGAGTTTTGTTAACAAACAGAGAGAGAAACCTTTATGGTGATTTTTGAGAATATTTGAAGACGTTTTCGATTAAACTTAAAAGTCCAGGCAGATGATGGTCTTTCTCGTGCAGCGCGACACTTGTCACAAAAGGGTGGAATCAATCTGGAAAAAAAAAGTCATTTGTCATTTCAGCAAAGCACTTGTTGAAAAGGTGACATCCCCTTTCTCCTTTGACATCGAGGCAAGGGGATGCACAAACTGCTTGTCACATTGACAAGGAAAAAGGTTATAGAATTCCCTTTGAAAATGTACCAATTAAGCCAACTCCACCATCCTCGGTGATGTCTTGTCCTGGTGAGTTAAAAAACCACCATGAGGAAAGCACCGAAACACCAAAATCAGTTGACACTGCTTTCCAAAATCAAGCAAAGGAACATCCGTCAAGGTATGCACATTTCCAATAATTATGTATACATGTATATATCGATGTAGCAGCCGGTCAGTATAAAACGGGGACTACGGACCCGGACTGCGGACCGGGTATAAAACGCGGACTAGGTAAAAACGCGGACTGAAGGCTGCGCACCGGCCACAAAATGCGGACTGAATACAAAACACTGTGAAAAAAGCATAGCGCAACGAAATAGCGATAGGCTGACGACATAAATTGAAGTTCGACATGGGAATGGTGGAAATACCCTGTTTTCCGCCATAATTGCCACGTGCATAATTGTCACGTGATAGATGTTAGCTGACGTTTATTCCAGCATGGCCGGAGTAATGGAGTAAGGGAGTGAGATCTTGTCACATTATTCTGCTTCTATCGGTCAATTTGGCCCACAGAACAAATAGAGAGGAACTCTTGGTTTACAAGAAGCGAGATTTTGTTCATTTTGAGTTCTTAATATGAAACCCCAACGTTGTTTACGTTCTTTCCTAATGCAGACGACCCGTGCAATACTGATGACGAAATCATTGTGATTTCGGATAGCTCGGAAAAGGAAGGTAAGTGAATGTTACATTTTATTCCCCCTCCTACTGTCACTGAATTGCTGTGTTTCGACCAATTTTTTACGCCCCAAAACACACGTGAAGCCGATCATGCATGCGTGTCAGTTGATCTCATTCTCACGTTATCGAATATCTTTATTCCAGAGGGAACAGTTGTAGGAGCTCGTGCAAATGTTGATTCTCAGGTAAGCCACAACTCTGACAGAACTCGAGACGTGTATTTACAGTTTGCTATTATGTACCAGTCAAAGTGAAGCTTAAACATCCCCCCGGGCAACCCCACGGGCATTTGAATTTTTGCAAATTTTTGGCTCAAATGCCCTCCTTCCCGGACCAAAAAGCTGTTCAAGTGCCTCATCATAGGTCCATTTCAGGTGATCAAATGCCCCCACCCCCGGGAAAATTACCAAACTTAAATACATTCCATACATTCATTCCATTATTTATACACCTACATATCAATCGTCGCAAATGTATTAAAATACTCATAAATACACCGGGTCGGTCAAAACCCAATTGACCTCTATTTCACAAGTCAAATATCAAAGAGGTAAACTCCGGAAGCAACACAGCAAAGATGAATTGGCTAAGCTGATACAAAAATGCAAAGATTCTAGAGGAGGATTCGTCCACACAGTACAGGTGCACGTGGGCTCTGGTGTTAGAGTTGTTCTTGCCACTAAATCTCAATTGGAGGATTTGGTGACGTTTTGTTGTGACCCTGCACATATTTCAGTATTTAGCATTGATGTCACATATGACATTGGTCAATTCTTTGTGACAACTACGACCTACAAGCATTTGATGGTGGTAGACAGAGAGACAGGGTCCCACCCTACCTTTCCTGGACCACTCATGATTCATACTAATGAAACATCGGAGGACTTCCATTATTTTACAAGTACCCTCAAAGAGCTCAATCGTGAGATTGAAAATATTCTTTTCGTTGGCTCTGACCGCCAGAAATCCATAGAGAATGGCCTTGCTTCCCAGCTGCCAATCGCTCATTTCTTGTCATGTACTAAACATGTACTGGACAACATCACGCGGAAGATGGCCTTGATCAAAGTCACTGGTTAAGCAAAGTCACAAATCCTGGCCGACATCTTCGGAGACAGGCGTACACATCAAAAGGGCCTCATTGACAGTGAATCCAACGAAGAGTTCGATGCAAAGCTCTTTTCATTGAAGGAGTCATGGGATGACGCTGAAAAGCAATCTTCACGATGTGGGGAGTATCTCTATTTCTTGCAACACATTGCATCAGATATGAAGTCTAAGACTCTGCTGCCGATACGGAGGTCAGCTGGGCTAGGCGACAACTTTTACTACAACAACAGCCCAGAAAGCATCAACAGCAGTCTGAAGAAAGAAATTGACAGGCAAAAACAGCATTCAAGTCCAGGAAAGCCGTCTAAATGTACGTACGGACAGTTCATTGACATCGCTGAGGGTTTTATTGGCAAATACAGGAGAAATGTGCACCGAGCTGTGAAAGGTGATGGTCCCTACGGACTTGCGCCAGAATTCAAACACCTTGTTACCGAGGAAGAGTGGCGTGATGTTTCTCCAAAGGAAAGGGTAGCAAAGATCTCTTCCGTACATCGTCCTGGTGCAAGTGCTTACCAAATTTGTGATTCACAACCAGCTGACTCTAGAAAATTTTGACTCTAGTAAATTTCCAAAATGCAAAGCATCTTCACAATCAGGAAATACTACATCATCCCTTCCTCCCTTTGAGTGCAGTGGCCTTCCACAGTCATTGAAAACAACATGGGACAATGCTGGTTCCATTCTGGCAAAAGATGGTGTCACTAGGGTTGCAGGGGCTACTTCTACTTTTGTTGTTATTTCTTTAACAAATCCGGTGCGCCCTCACATTGTAAACATTGAGAATGGCACAATTCGGTGCGACTGCGAGGGCTTTAAACAGAAGCAGATCGGCTCCCATACCATTGCTGTGAGCTGCGAGGAGCAAATTATCCAGGACACTGTTTCGAAATGGGTCCCTAACTTGTCACGTCTGGTGCAGGACTCTATTCCCAAAAGGTCAGGAAAAAAGCCAGGTCCACAGAGGGTTCGCCCCTCCCGCATTGCTCAGCAGCGTGACGTTAGTACACCGCAGGATCGCTGCGAGCGAGTTCAATCATTTCCAGCGCCAGAACCATTCCGCCTCAAGTGGTTGAACGGATCACGAGTCACTACTTGTTACGGCTGCAGTGGGAAGATGAGGCGAAGTATGCATGATCCAGTGCCACCGGAACCATACGATGTCGTCATCTGCAGAAAGCAAATTCGCGCATTTACTCCTCGTGGTTCCACAGGTCTTCGTTTCTCAGCAAAACCCGAGGGCGTATTTTTTCATCTGAAGCATTCTTGTGTTGCATCCCAGTGCTCCAATCCTGTGAACGACAAAAGTCTCCTTGTGTCTGATGAAGACAAATTGAAACTCAAGAGAGTTCCGACCGGAATATGTTGCGTAAAGAGTTTGAAATTCACCTATAAAATTACTCTCCAGCTTCACCACAGCCTACTATTGCACAGGCACCCCAAGATCAGTGTGAGGGAAAGCCAACAAAAATATAAGGATTTGAATGGGAATCCCGATAAAAGACCTTGGAAGATAACCTTTTTGCCATCGTGGGTCGCTTCCTTCCTGAGTTTTTTTTTTTTTTTTCAGATTGGACGCGAATTTAGCCATTATCAGTTCCTCGGTTGTAAAAGGTTATAAAGAGGAATTGATAATGGCTCAATTCGCGTAGAATCTGAAAACAAAAAAAACACACACACACATACACACGGGAAGGAAGCGACCCACAATGGCAATAAGGATAGGCCTTTTAATTGATAAGTTTTTCGTAAGATTCTCTTCTCAGGTCTTTTATCGGGATTCCCATGCAAATCCTTATATTTTTGTTGGCTTTCCTTTTCACTGACCTTGGGGCGCCTGTGACTATTGTCCAAAATTTGTGTTAAACAGTTCAATTTTGTTACAGCTGTTCAGGGTTTCGCAGTGGTAAATATGTAGATACCTCCTGCAATTTTTTAATTTGGGTGGGTTTTTGAGAGAATCCAGTGACTGATCATATGGATTAGTCGGGGTCTTTCTGCAGGTACCGCCGTAAGCATTGTGTTTTTGATCACTTGGGATTAGTCTTTCTTTGAACTTGTTTTGTTTTCTGTCTTTTGTTTCGCTTGTTTTACGTAATTTCTGCTCCAGTACGTGGGAAGAGACAGAAGCTGCCATTATTCGATCCTAAAAAGGATAATTTGCCATGACAACTCCGAACAAGAAAAGAAATAGCTTCCGCCGCGATAGTATTCAGCGGATTAAAAAAATAACAAGACGCCTGAAGGCGATTCCGTGGGATGCTTTGGGGAATTAGTGTAGCATTGGAATGAATTGTGAAGGTAGAGAGAAGGGCCACGAATAGCGAGTTAGGTTAGGGAAAGAAATCATTGTAGAAAGTGTTGAAGAAACCCTGGCTGCGTTTGTGGTGGAAAAGAGGGTGGGCGGAAAATTACTGTGGGTACAGGGTGTCCTTTCCAGGTTCCTATTTACTCTTTGCGGGTAATTAGAAGATGGAATGAGTGTGTGCATGGTGTTTCGAAATGGCATCAAAACTGGGTGAAGTAATTGCCGGTTTTCACTGTCACATCATCAATCCATTGAACATCTTAAGTCAACGATTGAACAGATAAAAGAAGATGAATACTAAAACAGTCTCGCAAAGATTCAGGTCTGTGGGATGTTTCGTGCGGGAGATATTCGAAGAAATGTTTTACTCAAATTTATAAGGCTTTGTATGGAGACGCCATGTTTGTGTCCCTCTGAGGGACACAAATATGGGGTCCGGAAGCTACCAAAAAGCACATGTCATTGAGTTGTGCAATAAAAAGGCTGTCTTCTTCTTCTGAGAGCTTATAAACATCTCTATGAGTACTTATTGTAATAGAAGGGCTGCTCAGATTGCAAAATCTCAGCGGATAAGTCACTTTTTTAACCTATGTGACAGCATTCTCGGCCGTCATTTTAATATTGTGTCACGCAAAAGCTTAGAAATTCAGCGTTGCTTTATCACAACACGAAAAACCCTATCAAACTGAAAATTTGTAAAAAAGAAGAGTTTTCAGTTGTTCTAATAGCTAACTAAACTAAAATCTCAAAAGGGTCGATAATTCCTTATTACTGGGTTGCCTATGGCAAACCAGTCGAGATCTGCGTTTAGTTTGTTTGTTTCCTTTTTTTTCTTTTTTTTTTTTTTTCCGTGTCGGTAAAAGTCTTGCCTGTCACTCCCCTGGTAAGTGGTGTCTTTGTGCATAGAGCCTTCTGCGCGTATGTTCTTAGGATCGAGAGGGTAGTGGAACTGCGTAGATTTCTCTGGTGGACACAGTAGAATCATTAACTTAGCCTGCAATGGCGTGAAAGTCATGTAACGCGAATGGCGTTTTAGTGGATCCTTAAACAAAATATACCCTTATGAAGCTCAATAATGGAAAGTCAGTTGGATAAACTAGGCAGGAAGCTCAAAAGCGACGAGTACTGGACTTCGAAAACAATCTATCGCCCGTCGAGACGAAATCAAAGTGAGCTCTATTTACCTGAAGTACATGGTAATTTGACACAATTGAGTTTCTTGCCTTCACGCACGCAATGAAATAGGAAGAGGTTTTCGCCTCTAAGAGCAAATATGTTGCTTGTTTCAATAATTTTTTCGCTGGAAAAGGATTCTGTGGTATTTTCTGCCTTTGTGAATTATAATATCATGTTGTGTATTGAATTTTCGAGCTTAAGGTTGAAATGTGATATGGGAGAAGTTTTTTAGTATTGCTCTGTAAGCAGGAAGGGTTCACAGGCCTGTTGGAAGCGTGCTTGAGTTTCAACAAAATGAGCCCCAAAATCAGTGAAAACTTGTGACGCAGATGAATAAAAAAGTAGCTGCTATTTCCAAAATGATGGAATTACCTGGTGATAAACAACGTCGTACGCGTCTTGGAGAGTAAATTTTGACTTTGCATAAACAAGAGTTGGGCGATTGTGATCTTTGTTTTGACTTCGCTCATTTCATTGTTAAACTTTATAACACTTGACAGAAAAAGAAACTTACAAAAACCCGGTATCTTGCCATCATTTGACACAGATGCTTCACTGTTTGGCGAGTAAACATGCCGCGGTAACTTAATCACGGCGCCCGCTGAATTCCGGCCATGTCACTTTCGATTTTGCAATTTACTTGAACGTACCAAAAATCTCCCAAAATGTTTGTCGCTGATCGTAACTTTTTATATGCTATATTCACGGTTCAAAATTAATGTTGTTTTCATGTCGTAAATATTTTATTCTCGATCGACCGTCCCGGAAACTTCCTTCTGCTCTTTCTAAGAACTGTGTATCAATAGTTGTTTTGCATAAAGCAAGCTAACAGAATCTGTACCTTGCTGAGTTCGCATTTGTTAGCGTTAATAGTATTTTCGGTCAGATGCTTCTGTTTTTATGAGGGGTTTATTGTTTTGGTCTCCCATCCTAACACTAACCCCGCCCGGCAGGGCTTAACTTCAGTGAATTTTAGTATTACAAAGCTGTCAGATGCTCAGAGGGCACACTTGTGGTGAAAAGAAGGCCTGAGGGAACTTGAAAATTATCAACATGTCAGCGCCGAAGCCGATGTTTCTCGCTTCTCTTTTATTTGTTATTCTTCAGAGACTGGAATGCTGTATTTCAATACCACACAATTCAGTGCCTTCTGATTTTCTGTAGCACGTACCACAGGCAACCCAGTGTATGCTTCACGGAAGCATCTCGTTTTTTAATTGATGACGTCACGTGAAAACCAAGAACATACGGAATTTGTTTTTCTCTAATAAGGATATATCATTTTGTCAAAAACTGCTACAAAATCTTGAGACATGAATAAAAATGCAACACTAATAATTTGAACACTAAAATGTTGCTTAAAACAGCGTTGATTATCAAAACGTCAACAAATGTGAAATACATGTAAACACGAACAGGGAATGTGTTTGTATCAACTGTCATCAGTAGCTGCATTGTTATTTTATGGCATCAAGCCAGCTGTCATCAGGTGCTGTGTTATCATCAATGGCATCAAGCCAGTTTTCATCAGCTGCTTGATTGTCATTAGTGATACCAAGCCAATTGTGATCAGTTACTCCATTACCAGACTGAGAAGCTGTTTCATTGTCACGAGTTGCTCCATTTCCAGAAGTTGTTTCATTGTCATTGAACACTAAAATATTGTTTAAAACAACGTTGATTATCAAAACGTCAACAAATGTGAAATACATGTAAACATGAACAGGGAATGTGTTTGTATCAACTGTCATCAGTAGCTGCATTGTTATTTTATGGCATCAATCCAGCTGTCATCCGGTGCTGTGTTATCGTCAATGGCATCAAGCCAGTTTTCATCAGCAGCTTGATTGTCATTAGTGATACCAAGCCAATTGTGATCAGTTACTCCATTACCAGACTGAGAAACTGTTTCATTGTCACGAGTTGCTCCATTTCCAGAAGTTGTTTCATTGTCATGAGTTGCTGCATTTTCAGAAGTTGTTTTATTGTCATAAGCTGGTGCATTTCCAGAAGTTGTTTCATTGTCATGAGTTGTTGGATTTCCAAAAGTTGTTTCATTGTCATGAGTTGTTGGATTTCCAAAAGTTGTTTCATTGTCATGAGTTGCTCTATTATGATCAGTGGCTTCAATTTTTGCAGAGGATTGGTTGTCTGAGGTTAGTGCATGTTGCATTTTGGAGACAACATTTGTTTGTGGATCAAAAGTGATGAAAATGTTGCTTGCACTAAGCAGCGTTTCTGCCACTTCTTCTGTGGTGTTTTGCAAAGTCACTGATGACTTTTGCTGAAGGAGGTTTTTCAAGGTGTCAGTAAAGATAGTTAACCAGAGGTCTGCGTCTTCGTTGGCAACACATAGTTTAGCAGATGCTTCTCTCTTGCAATCAACAACCTTTTGGTGGGTTGAACAGTTTTGGCACTTAACTGAAGCACGAGAGACATCAGTGATGCGCTTTTTGCAAACTTGACAAGACAAAAAAATGGATAATTTGCTGACTAATTTGAAGCTGTCAACAAATATTTGTTTCTCTGGAGTTTCTAGAATTGCACGCCCTTTAAAAGAGGACAGGGTGTTCACCTGTTGAGTGTAAGTGGTGAATGGTGAAGTAGACAGGAAGGTGTTGCCTTGAAAGTTTTTCACTGTCAAATTGTTCAGGCGATAAGAATAGGTGTTCTTCAGTTGAGTTATCAGTGGACTCCAGATATGAATAGAAGTGTGCCCTGTTGAATCTTCCAAAATGCAATCTTCCTTAACAAAGGATACTTCTTGTGTTGACTTTACCAAAACTTTCTTGGGTTCTTTTTGACTGAAGGAGAGTGTTCCTGTAACATTGACCTTTTGGTTAGGTGTCATAGTATCGAGTTGCGATACGGAGATGTCTACCCTTGGCAACTGGTTTGTAGATGCATCGGTTGTAGCTGTTCTTTATAGTTGAAGGTGATGTCACTGTTTGGGGCCACTGATACACTTGACTGTTGATTGAAAATCCAATCACTTTCATCTTGTTTGATGATGAGGTTTTTAAGAAACACTGGGGTCTTTGTGTCTTGAAAGTGTTGCATCTGTTGATGTGCTGGAGCATTAAATGCTAGGACTCTTTGTACCTTTGTGGGTGATGTTTGCAAATGAAAGTCAAACCAGTGAACACCTTTTCCACGTGATCGTTTCAGTGGACTTAAGTTGTGGATGAAGCCATGTTTGTTGCCTATCATAGAGTTAAAAGGAAAACATCAGTTGGAGAAAACTAAGTATTGTAATCATCAACTCTTATTCATTTTTGCAAACCTGAAAGCGTTCATGTATTGTTAGTAATGGTCATTTACTGTGATTATGGGGTAAAACATAGATGAAAACGAAAAGGAAAAAAAAAACAATGCAAAGAGGCAAGGAGAGAAGGAATTAGATTTCGAGCATTTGAGTGTTTTGGTGTTGAGATAATTGACGTAAATGTATACAAGAGTTCAGAAAAAATATTTATTTACTCACCTTTAGATGGACCCTGTTGTGACATCTCTCCTAAAAGACGAATGTATAAAAATGATTACATTGTAAATATAATGCACTTTTATGTGCAGGGCTGATAGGTACATGTACTTATCACTGCACTGTACACATCTACTGTAGTTTAGTTAATACCTTTAAGGGAAGACATGTAATGTATGTCTAACTGAGTAAACGTTTACTGTAGGTATGCCTGGTGGTCGGTAATATTTTCAATTTCAGGGAAAGTTGTGTTATACTATGAGAAGTCAGCAAAGAGAGAACAGTGAAGCTGTGTGCGTCACTTGTAGAGTTCCGCACGGCTTTTAATATTTCCTTCTTTTATTTTTACTGGCACTACAGATTTTGCGAAAAAGAGGGATTGCTGGTAGTCTAGAGTTGTGAGGGTATATGGGGAACATTTTAAAGCAGTCATTTCTGTATTTTAGAGTTGTTTTGTTTTTGACTTCCTGGTTGAGTTGGCTATGCAGTTACTTTACATTTTGTGTTTCTAATGCATTGAAATTGACAGTAAGGATAGGTAAGGAATGGAGCACAGTGTTTCTTTCTGGTGTTCTTTCGTTATGTTTACAAAATACAACACAGAAACGTTTAATTTAGGAAAGCTATTCTTACGGCATCATGATCTGAATAGTATACACTTATTACTGAGCTATGGATATTAGCCTCAATTGCCTGCCTGACATAAACATGGTCTAGTAAACTACCCGAGATGAATGTAGGTTCGTCTATAATCTGCACATAACTGAAAGATTCCATTAAGTTAGTAAGTGGTTGCATATCAATGGTATTAAAGAAGTTTACATTCAGATCTCCTAGGATTATATCAATAGAGTGAGCTCTAAGTAAATAATCAATTCCACTGACAAAGTGAAGAATACTTGAGCCATTTTTACGATAAAGTAAGAGAAAAGACATATTTAGTGGTTCTTGTACATCATTTGTGTCGCAAGTTACAACAAACTTAACAGCATTTAAAGTAGGGAAGTATTCCTGGTTCAAAATGTGAAAATTATTTTTCACGCAGATTGCCAGACTGCAAAATTTATCTGAATTGTGATCATACCTGTATAAGGTAAAGGGAGTCAAATTTTGTAGAATATCGAAGTCATTATTTCCAGGTAAAAGTTGTGTTTCAGTGAAAGCTAGAATATCACTTTTGAAAAGATTTTCATCACATTTAACATCAGAACTGTGTTTCCTGAGAGAGCGTATGTTTAGGAGAGATAATGTTAAAGCTGAATTGGTATCCTGTGCCCTTTCTTCATCTGTGTTAGCGTTTTTTTGTATATCCTCTGCATTTAATCTTCTTAGTCTGTCATATTCATTATGTACTCTAGGATTTGCTTTCACATGTTTATTGTTGATTTGGCCGAGAATATGGAGTCCTTGAAGAGAAGTTGAACGGCTCAATGCAACATACACTTGTCCATAATTGAACGATTTCTGTTTGTTTAAATGGAAGCTAATAACAACATTTTGCAGTGTCAAGCCTTGCACTTTATGAACTGTGCATGCCCAAGCAAGGGTAATTGGAAATTGAATACGTTGTACTTCTGGAGAAGATAGTTTACCTGGTCGTAGTTTTATCTTTGTTAGTACTGGTTCAATAGGAACAACTCTATGTTGTCTTGCAAATGGACTGCCACTGCATTGTATTAAATTGGTTCCTGCTCTTTTGTCATCAAATTTGACATAAATTACATTTGGTTTTTGTGTAACTTTGTTGACATCAACCTTCACTACAGTTCCCATTTGGCCATTTATTAGTCTGTCTGCAATATTTATGTTGGTAGTAAGCATTACTCTTGCTCCTTCTTTAATCTTAACTTCAAAATCTAGTCCTCCTGTTTCTGATCTCCCTCTTGACAATGTTGTATTGATATTCTGGTTTGTAGCATTTGGTGGATATTGGTCTGTAGCTCTAAGTACAAACAAAGGCGTAGACAGCTGTTCAAGTTGTTTGTTGTTGTGCTCATTTACAGGATCATTTTCTGCCCAAATGTGAAGTGTATTTGATGGATAATTTCCAGCTAATGGGGATATTGATCGAGAGTTAATGCAGTTTATATCCTGTTCTGTTTGTGAACCAGTTCTTAATCTGTTTAAAAGTCGATTGAAGTGCTGATCATCTTTTTGTCTCATTATTTCAGTTAGTTCTACCATTCTGAACACAAGCCATGGGTGGTACAGATTGTAAGAATTATTTTTGAAGTTCTCAAAAATAGGTTTTTCTCTTATTGGTGGTAACTGATAAAAATCTCCTACAACAACTACACTTATGCCAGCAAACAGTTCAGAGCTAGATGAGCAAAATATGTCCTTTAGTCTTTGGTGTATATGAAGAACACGCCTGTTAGAAACCATGGGAATTTCATCTATTATAATGAGCTTTAGTTCAGAAAATGAAAGTCTCATTTGAGTTTTCTTTTGATCAGACATTGCAGGGAGATTTTCACCTGCATCTTTAGGAATAGCCAATGCGGTATTTATTGTTGTTCCTTCAATATTTATGGCAGAGACACCTGTTGGGGCCATTAACAGTACTGTTGGTAGCTCAGGGTTACTTGCTACATGTTTAAATGTCTTTACTACTGTGTGGTATATCAACTTTGTTACATGGCTTTTCCCAGATCCGCCACCTCCAGTGAGAAAGAGATATATTGGGTTGATTTCATTTGGTGTTAAAGAGCGGATATTTTTTACTTTGTTTCGGCACCAAGATAGGAGCAAATCATATGCAACACGCTGCTGAACGTTTAGTGACCTCACAGATTCCCGAAGCAAGTCATCAGAAATCTCAGTTGGTTGAATGTGGTACGCTATTGTTGGAAGTATTGGGGCACGTTGGCTGTTGGAGGTGGAGGAAAGATGTGAAGCTTCTTGTTTGTTAAATGATTCCTGATCACAACTGCTATTGCTATGCATGTCTAACTGCAAGTCTTCACTTTCCTGATCGTTTACAGAGTCGAAGGAATGGAGAAGATTATTGCCTTCACTCTTTCTTAAAGCTTCTAGTGCTTCTGAGACAGCATCTGCATCGGGTTCAAATCTTGTTCTATTTTGCTCAACAGTAGTGTGCACTTCAGACTCATAGAATTTAGATGCATATGTCTGTTCATTACCTAGAAGAGTATCTTCATTCCTCCATGGATAATACAGCATAAGTAAGTGGTGAAAATACTTGTCAGGGTCTTTTGTCTTGTTTGGTGTATGATACCTTATTACAGCCCTAGTTTTCCTGCATTTCATGACTTCATTAGTGTTAAGTAATTTAATTTTGGGAGGTAACAAGCTGATGATATCTGTATTTGCGGTAGATTGAATATGCAATTCTGTTAGATCATCTGTAAGAATTTCTGGTTGTGCATCATTCTTTGTGGGATCAGTATTGTATTCTTTATAGTAGTATGCAGCAAATTCAGCTAGACACAGGTTATGAATGGTAGTGTTCGAATCTGGTCTGATACTGTAGCGTTCTATTATATTTGATCTGTAAATATCTGTGCGGTCATCATCTAGTTCATCTAGTTCCTGCTGGCTTTTTGTAACTCGAACTCTTTTCTCTGGCAAATCAGTGCTCACAAAGACTGTTTTTGGGAAAACTTTTCTTAACCAAAGTTCAGGCATGCATCTGTATACACATTCTTGTGAACTCACTTCTCGTGTGGAGAGAAAGGCTGCCCCAATTTTTCTTAAACTGTCCCTAACAGGCAAATTCAAAGCTGTTGCTTCCTTTGCTGCTTGCACAATAGCTTGTGAACATTCTGTTTCATCCTTTGTGAAGTATGAGCAAACATAGGTTACACATTTATAATGATTAAAAACAGGCTGTAAGTCAACATTAGCTCTGAAACCTTTTACCCCAGCAACAAAATAGTTGTTGATGAAACAGCTATCAAGTGGCCTTTTGAGGTGGAGATCAAAGTCAGAATCAGGAGATACTGATAAAGCCCAGTAATATTGTTCTTCAGTTATACCGAGTGAACTCAAAAATTGTTTCTCTGTTTTATTTGGATCATATTGTGGGCTATTTGGATTCAACACTTTGTCTATTTGTTCTTTGACTAAAGTAAGAATTTTATTTCTTTCGTCTAACATGTTGCATTTCTTCTCATCTAATTCTTCTGACAGTGGTTCTGCTACAATCGTTCTTCTTGTGAAAAATTGGCCAAAATGAAATCTGCATGGAACATTACGGTATTTTCTACATGTTTTTGAGTGATTATGCTTTTGATAAGTTGCAACCAAGTCATACAATTCAGGGTCTGCTTGTGTATGTGGCAGATACGCTTGGAGATGGCCATCTATGAAATCTGCATAGTCTAGTTTGCTTTCATGTGTTAGTGTTGGACAATCACTTGTCCATATTAATCCATGTAGATGAGGTGAGCCTCTCATTTGAAATTCAATGCCTAAAGCATATTGTACTATTTTGCCAATAGGATTTGCTTGTGTAAGAAGTACCTCGGTAAAGAATGTTTCAACCCTATACTGGAAGTGTTTAGCAACAACAACAGGGTTTAAGTTCAGCATGGAGCACCTTTCATTATAAGACAATGCATCAACTTGGGCATCAGTTAAATTGAGGCCTTGTGTTCTGCCAATAATTTGAAACAGTTCAGGCCATCTGAGGTCCGCACAAGATAAAGTCATAAACCAAGTTGGAATGCCAAGCTGTTTCACCATGGCTACAACTTCATACATAAACTTTTGCCAATAGGGTGGTGAGCCTGGAACACGTCTCAGAAATAGATAGGCCTGGTCTTGAAAAACAAGATTCTGTAACCTTTGTACGTTGGATCTTAGATCTGATGCTGTAAGGGACTGCCCACGAAGTTTTGAGAGAGCTATGTTAATGCTGTTTGATACTTTTTTCTGTTCTATAATGAACTGTGCAAAGAACAAATATTCAGGATTCATTGCAAACCTGCCACTATGGTGTAAAAGACGTGCATTGAAATATTTTGAAGGTGATAAATTAACTGATCTTTCTGCAGTGTACCCAAATCAACCATTTGGAAATAACACTGGAAATGCAAGTTCTTCACAATGCATGTCAGTCATGAAAGAAACTGGATGTTTATTTTGACCTGGCGCAATATCGAAAATTTCATTCCCGTGTGACTTTGTATGGTTATTTTGTTCTACATTTACAGTTACAGGATAATCTGGAAGAACAGACTGTAAACATGTTTCAGTTGTGGGTGCCCTAAACTCATTCAAAGGATCCTCTACTTCTTCGTTATCATCATCTACTCCTTTGTGTTGTGGGTTACCTTCACCCATTAATGAACACATTTCTGAATCTTGTTCTGAACAAGTGTGCAGCTGTTGTTGAGTGAGATTTATGTCAATGTTTTTAATGTTGATTGTTATGCTGCTATAGAAAGGATTGTTATCCCTCAGCCAATTTAGAGCATTGAGTATGATGTCAGGTCGTACAGCTTGAAAATAAACATGACCTCTAAAGGAAAGTTTTCTTTTCAGCTTTAGCATGATTATTCCTGACCTTTCAGGTGGTCTTGGCAAAACTTTGCATGTTTGATCACAATCTACAGGCACATTACAAATAGCCCCTTTGATCTTTCGTTGTTGACCTTTGGGCATGATAACTATTTTTTGAAATAGAAGCCACTGAGCTATGAGAATTTGCTCAAGTTTTTCTAGACTTTTAAGTGCTGAGGGAATTTCATCAACCAATAATTTGTTATGTACAGCTTGACATGGGATGTGTCCCTTTAATAACTTAGAAGAACATGTATTACAGATGTATTCTTTGTTATCAAAAGAACGTTTTCCAGTAAAAATATGCTGAATGTCATATTTGCCTTTCTTTAATTCTGTAACAGTTTTCCTATAAAGAAGTCTGTTGCATACAGTACATATGTAACTAGGACCTTCCCTCACTTTTTTTTTAAAAGATGCAATGCAGGAATTCAAGTCATTGTGTATTATAGCATTTAACTGTCTTGCATTGCTTCTCTCTGTCCTCTTTAATTTCTTGCCAGCATTTTTTCTTTTTTTGTGCTTCCCATTTGTTGATAAGCCTGTCTTCCTTTGGCCAACAAACTGTCTTTTGTAGATGCAGACATGGATTTATATTTTTCTGCACGACCACTGAGAATGTCTTGCTTTTCATTGTTGTAATAGCGATTCAATATATCCAAACGCAGTTTTTTCTTTACAGGTTCTAATTCAGCATAGCACTTTTTCCTCTTTCTTGAAATTGCTATTTTCTGTTCAGAATATTTCTGGTGTTTAAGAATCTTTTGTTTCTCTGTTCTAGTTAACTTGCATGAGCATAATATAAACTGAATGACATACTCAGTTTCATCACAAATTACCTTATTTGTTATTGTTTGAACTAAACATTTTGCATTATCAATTTGATGGATGTCTAGTGTGTCTTGTTCATTCAAGGAGAAGAGAAAAAATCTTGTACCTCTCTTAATTTTGTGAAAAACACAACCTAAGCAAAGGTTCGAAAAGTGAAGCAAAAATCCTGTACTTATACTGATATTGTGCAAAACTGAGCCCCTCAGGGTGCACTTACTATATAATGAACTGCACACAAGGGTTCCGGCAGTAGTTGAAACACAGTTAACATCAATATGAGCACCATATATATTAATATTCTGGAATAGTTTACCGGAATTTGGCTGACATTTGCTGGTGTCAGAAAATAGAGCACTTCCACATTTAACAATAGCATCTGATGCATCAGACTTCCAGTAGACGCAAGGTTTCAACACAGAAAAACAAATACCATAAAGAGCTACTGTGTAGCTTTTTGTTATAGTGACACTAGTAATGTTTTTAATGCTTGGAGTATCTCTTGTCAAAGTGCTAACAGGAACATCATTTACGTTTTGTGTCGGAGTTTGACTGGCTGCAAAATTTGTTTGTATATTATCATTGCCAACTCTAACTGAAGACTTTCTGAAAATAGCAAAAAACCAACCACTAGTAAGAGTGATTATGTAAAAGATCTTGAAATGAGGTGTATGTTTTGACTGAGACACACATATCATCAATATATACCCACTGACTATCAGCTTTTATAGCCACTGTAAAATGATGGCTTGAACATCTAACCAAACCTTCAAGTGTGTAATTTTGACCCAATACATCTATTGTAACTGGAAAAATTAATCGATCAATACAATTTGATGACAGTTCTAAAGTTAAAAATGTTGGAAGCAGAACAAAATGTTGCAGCATTGAGATATCGCCACAATGGCTTTGACACAAATCGCAGTAAAGTGCAGCAGTGCTCGGCAATATAGCCTCAGAGACATAATTGTCAAAATTTCTTTGAGTCATGTTTACGGAACTTATGTAAAGTGCAAATATAGTTCTCTGCTTTACAATTGTACTGTCACATGATGTACAAATCGACTGGTCAGTCTGTTGGATAAGAAAAAGTCGTTTTAACTCCTGTGTCATCACACCAACTGTATTCAAGGTAAATATGTCACTAAAGACAGCATGATCAGACATAGTAGCAAATGAGTTGCAATGTTGTCTTAAATACACCCACACTGGTTCTCGAATGGCTGCCATATCAATTTCTGAAGAATATGAATTTTCTAACTGAAAACATGCCTCGTTTAAGATTTCAAAAAATTCATTTCGTTCAATATGTCTAATAAGATCTTTAAAGATTGCATAGTTACATGTAAGTTCAAGAAAACAGTCTACTGCACATGAAAACTTTTCTGGGTGAGTTAAACAATAATTCATGAAATGTTGTCTTGGATCGTTTGTCCCCGTTGGTGGCTGTTCCCTGATCGCGATGACATTATCTGTTTCTTTGGTATAAACTGGTATATTTCCATTGATAATGTGTGCTTGTTTATTCGAGATAACGAAAGGATTAAAGCTTCCATGAGAAGCATGAGGAATTCTTCTTAAGTAACAAATATTTCCCTTTGTATTTAAAAATGTTCAGGGGCACCCAACGTCAATTTTCGGAAAATATCTGTTCGGAAGACGATTTCAGATCTTGAATTTTCGGAACATTTGTTGTAAAATGTCTTGCTTGCCTGCCTCTCCTAGGATTTTCGAACATCTGAAAAATGGTATAATTGCCCATTTTTAACAGATTTTTATCCTTAAAAGGTCACCTAGAATTTTCGGGAGCCTTTTTTCTGGCTAAAATTTTCGAAAAGTAAGTTTTGATCCCTATAATTTTCGGATCACTAACCTTTCAGCTAGGAAATCCGAACAGATGAAAACTTTTTAGGGGATAAAAATATGCCTATATCTACCGTTTAAATACTAAAATACGTTTAACAATGCTATATTTAAGTGGTTTTGAACTATATTCTCGTTGGGTGCCCCTGAATGTTAACAATTGAACACTGAAAATAAAATAAACATCCGCTGGAATAAACCTTCTCGTGAACACTATTTACATGTACGTTTTGGTGAATAGGTACGCTCAATGTCAGCAAGAATACACAAAACCTTAAAAATACACCTAGCATGATTGTCGACTCGTGAATTGAACTGTGAAAATTTCGAATAGAGTCAAACTCTCGAGGCTTAAATAAGCTTATCTTCAATTGCAAATTAACAAATATTTGAGCCAACTTTTGAAATCGACGGTGTCGATGTTTTCCGTGATGGAATCCTTGATTTGTGAATATACTGATTCAATGGATATCGTCTGTCAAAGTTGTTCAAACTTCTTGTTATGTTAGACTAAGCGTTATGCACGTAGGCTGAGTGAACACGCAGGTTCGGTTGCTGAACTCGTTGGTTCGTTTGGCACGTAGGCCGAATGAACAGTGAACTCGTTGGTTCGATGCGTAACACAACACGGAACGTATGATCCGCGAACCCTATGCAATTTTCACAGTTCAATTCAATACAAAAAGTCGAGACACCTTCAAAATATCTTACCTTCGGTTTACCGTATTTACTCGAATGAGGGCCGCCCTCGATTTACCCTGGTCCCAGAGGTTTTTCTTGAACTTTCCCCTCGTGAGATCGAACCTCACCTCTCACGAGGGGAAAATTCAAGAAAAACCTCTGGGACCAGGGTACCCTCGATTAAGCGCCGCATCTGGGACAAAAAAGTTAATAAGGGAGGAAAAAGTTAATAAGCGCCGCACCGCCGATGCGGCGCTTATTCGAGGAATTCCGTATAACCAGGAAATAAACTATAAAAAAAATTTAAAACAGGATCGGCAAATTATTTTCCTTAAATGTGATGTTCTTTAGTTCAAAGTAACTGTATTTCTCTGCTCGGGCGGTACGCTCTCTTTCCAGAATTCTTGCTATGCGAAGCTCTGATGTAAACTGAACGTTGCACTTGTGGCGCGACAAATTAAATAAGCACTGCGGCGCTTATTCGAGTAAATACGGTATTTCCTGAACGCTAATCCTTGCCAGAATAGACTCTCTCGAAATAACAGTACCTCGATTTCCTTCCTCAACAATCCTTGCCCGAATAGACTCTCGAAATCACAGTGGCTCGGTTTCCTTCCTGAACTGAACACTAATCCTTAACAGAATAGACTCTCTCGAAAATCACAGTACCTCTGTTTTCTTCCTGAACGCTAATCCTTGCCAGAATACACTCTCTCGAAATCACAGTCACTTGGTTTCCTTGCCAGAATAGACTCTCGAAATAACAGTATTTTCACTCTTGTCAAAGTCATCTCATCTTGTTGTTCCAGCTATCACGTGGATTTAGTTGTCAATCAAATTTGCCGTTTTGCGTCGACAATGAAAAAGGAACCCCCGACAAACCTTACCGTGGCATGCCACAGGCATCCCACGGAACAAGTCTTATTATACAAATAGACGATTATCATCTATCAAATGTATTATTGTCCAGAAATTCTTGAAATGTAGGAAAGGTTATTACAATTGCTGCAAATATTACCGGTACCTACTTTGACCTCAAGCTCTTCGTGATGAAAAATGGCGACGCTTTTCAGTTACCTGTCATTTAAGGTAATTGTGGCGTACCATTTTGGCACGAAAACCGCTTGTCTAAAATACTGTTTTTAAAACGCTGAGAATCCACGTGGGTTCGGACTTTCCCAAGGAAAAAAAACCGATATTTCCTGTTTTATTTTATTATAAATGCCACTTAATAAGGGGCTACCATGCTATCTGCTGCTGTTTAAAGATTCATCGAACGGGGCATGCACACATTTCAATTTCCATCATTCATATCTAAATCCAGTGTGACCAGCAACTTTCTGATGCATGTGTAGTGTAAGGTCCGCTGTGTTGACATTTTGTGTAAATTTTAAAAAAAAGTTGCGCGTGTGACCCGTTACAAATATTTTTTCACAAAATGTTCCCGAATCGTCAAGTATCACCACAGAAGAAAAGAACATCATTCTAAAAGCTTATTTTACGCAAAAAGTAGGTTCTGGAGGTAATATTGAGAGTGGAAATCAAGTTTACAGCAGACGACAAATACAAACTCACGAGCCATGGTATATTTAATTAAGTTAACACAACAGGAAGACGCTCACCTTATTTTGACACGAAAATGCTTTACTATTGCCATAAAAACTATCCAGTTAAGCTCGCATATTACACAACATGATGAATTCATAAAGGCCACCTTTTCCAGCGAAATGCTTTTTGAAACAAACAACATATTTGCTATAAGAGGCAAAAAACCCTTCCTATTTCATTACGTGCGTGGAGACAAGAAACTCAATCGTGTCAAATTACACTCCGTGTCAAAAACGCAACTAAATAAATTTCCCACGAGTGTTCAGCATCAAACCCTTAACTGAAAAACCCTTCACTTGAATTATCAAGCAAAAAATAAGCAACAAGCTTTCTTTCAAATAATTTTTGACCAACAAGAATTTGTGAAATTTCCAATTGTTAAAACTGTGCATAATTGAGTACAAACAACAGATCACAGATCCAAGTCTCTGTCATTGTTAAACCCATAAGTTACTAGAGAATTTTCCATTTGATTTCAGTGTTGTACAAAACACCACACTTGTACAATATTAGAGCTACAGCTCACTTTGATTACGGCTCGACAGGCGACAAAATATGTGAGGCAATGCTAGTTACATTGTAATGCAAATGAGAAAAACTAACCGTGAAAAGGGCTATTGACTGAGAGTCGATTTTGATGAGGGACGAAAACCGGAGTACCCGGAGAACAACCCTCGCAGTGAGATTGAGATCGACTGATACTCAGCCCAAATATGACCCGAGGCCAGGGTTGAACCCGTATCACGAAAGGTGGGAGGCGGGCTTGATAACCGCTAAACCACCCTGACTCCCCAAAAACATCGGTAATAATATTATCGGTTATTCACAACGTACTCGTCCTTGGAGTTTTACTAAGGCCTAATATAATTATTTAACTATTGTTGATTTTATCGAAACTTGTCTAGCACACCGTATATAGTTTGAGACCTCTCTGTGTTTACTCTGCTGGCTACTTGTCAGAGATTCAATATGCAACGCGACTGTCTATGAACGGATTGATATGGGATCATATTATGCTGGTCTCTAAAAGAAAAAAAAAACGATGCTTAAAACATTGGTTGCCAAAAGAGAATTATTGTATCGAATACGGGGAGTATTTTGGAGTAATGTTTCTCTCGGCATTCAGTCTTGTATTGCGTGACTGGAGAGAAAGGATGAACAAAAAAATTCAAATATTACCAATTTTGAGGAAATAAATATGGTAATGATATTCGTCTTCCTTGAGGCTCTCATTAAACAAATCGCGAACTTGTTCAAAAATCTGGTTTGGTTTAATTTGATACCACAAAAAGGAGCAACGAGGACAAAAGTTTCAAGTTAAGCTTTTTGGAGAGGACCGAGAGCTTGAATCGAGAAGGTGAGTCAGACCTACTGAAAGTTATATTACGTACTTCCCTTTCAATTAGACATTGAAAGAAATTATTTGGTGAGAACGGTAAACGCTGTACTACTGAATTTTAGACTTCGTACATTAACAACTCTGTAAATTATACTCCTTGAAAAAACATCTAACGAGCCTTTCCAGGCTTTATGGATTGAAATCGATTTCCTACATAGTAAAAACATTATTTTGGGGGTAATGTATCGGCAATATAATTCCCCAGAACAATTTCAAACTTACTTTGATTTCACACGAGAAACACTGAGTTCCTTGGAGAAACCAAAATACATCATGGGCAATTTCAACATTGATCTCCTCAAGTCGGAAAGTAATGATAATTCCCATAACGTCCTCATATCCATGCAAAGTTACTCATTTCTTCCGGTATTTGTTACTTAAGCCTTCAAGAATTTATAACAATTCCGCCACACTCATTGATAATATTCGGGTAAATAGACTTGACAGCAAACTCTCCAGTGGCAACATTGTGTCAGATATTAGCACCCACTTCTCTCAATTCTGCTTCATTCATTCTCTCTAAAACTCGTTATATCAGGGTATTAGAACCCGCGATTGACTCAAAATGCTTAGAAGAAAACTCTTTCAGAGATATCTCCCAAATCGATTGTGGAGGCCGTGCTGCAAATGACTCTGTTGACAAGTTGTTTTCCTCGTTTTGCATTAAATTTAATTAAAATGCTCCTCTAAAAACCGTTTCCAAACGCAAGGCCAAGCAACTTTCTAAACCATGTATATCTTGGGGTTTACGTAAATCCATAAAAACAAAAAAATGTTTTTTTTTCATCCCGGCGATCCGGCGAAATTTAGGCTGTACAGGAACAAAATTTCCAGTCTTACCTGCCTCAGAAAAAAGCTTTATTACTAAGCATATTAGCAGTAATACCAACATCAATTAACTTTTGGTTGAAAAAGTTAATTGATGTTGGTATTACAACTGTTCGGAGCCTCCTCGACTCACATGGCAATTTTAAACAGCTTTTTTACCTACAACATGCACACCTCTCACCTATTGATCATTATTTCCTTTTTAGTCTCTTTTGTGCCATCCCGGAGGAATGGCGTAGATTGTTAAAGACAAATGAAAATGCAGCTCTTTTACACGATTGTTATGTAGATTTCGATAGTTTTTCACAACACCTTGGAGGGGAAAAGCTTGATGTTGCAAAGATTCAATCGAAACTATTGTATGAAACGTTTTCTAAAATCTCTTCAAACCCTACCTTTATGAAAAAATAGAACGAAATGTTCAACACAAAGACATTTGAACTAGACTGGGAAAGAATATTTTCTTTGCCTTTTAAAATAACGTTGAATACAAAGTTAAGAGAATTCCAATATAAAGTTCTTCATAGAATTTGTTATACAAACGTTATGCTCTTCAAATTTGGTTTAGCCGATTCCCCTTTATGTTATTTCTGTCATAAAGAACTGGAGACATTGGAACACTTCTTTTTTTACTGTAGTAAGGTTAGCACCTTTTGGAATGAGCTAAACATTCTCCTCAAATCGCAAAAGTTAATCTCTAAAAACTTCCATATCAAAGATATTTTATTTGGGCTTTTTTCTGCGGATAATGTTGATGACAATATTCTAGTTAACTACATTATACTTGAGAGCAAATACCTTATTTTTCGCTCGAAATGAAGCCAAACGTTTCCCACTATTGCCCTGTTAATATCAAAATGCAAAACAATTAACGCACCAGATCGAACGTTTCATTGCGAGGAAAAATAACAAACTCCACTTTCATAATAAAAAATGGCATCAATTTTTACCCATAGTGGAGCATGAGCTATCACCTCCAACTAGTCCCAACTTAAACTAATACTGTAGTATTGTAGTATGTTTAAATGTGCATAGTGCGTATAGCTTTGATGTGTAGTGTAGTTCGGATGTTCTGTGTTTATCATAGATAGGTAGCGTAGTTTCGATATATAGCTCCGATGTATAGTTTAAAATTTACATGTAAACTAATAAATGTGAATATATTAAAAAATAAAAATAAAAATATTTTAGCAGTAACCTAAATAACATGAAAAAGACTTGGGAAGGTATTAATACTTTGATTAATAGAAAGAGGCAGACAAGGACTGTAACAACTGTTCAATTTCCTAACGATCAGAGAATAATCAATCAGAAATAGCAAATACATTGAACCATCACTTCGTGTTCGTCGGACTAAAGCCTTTAAAGACTATCTTGGGAATTCAAACTACCCCAATTCTTTCTACTTGATTCTGTCACTTCTTCTGAAATTAAAATTGAAATTTGATAACAATATCAAGTAAAGTATATCGGTTATACTCTTTTCCAGTTTGTCTTCCTCAAGTCCGCATGCCATGTCATATCTTCTGTCTTAGCTGAACTAATCAATAAATCTATTTTGTGTGGCACGTATCCTCGCCAATTAATGCATGCTAAACTGATCCAAGCAATCATCGTCCAATATCGTTATTTACTGTTTTTAACCGAATATTCGAAAGATCAATGTATAAACGTCTTAAATCCTTCATAGATGATACAGTATGTTTTTCAAGTCACAATATGGTTTTAGAAACAATTTTTGGACTCAGCATGCAATTCTAGATATTCTGAACAAAATTCTAACTAATATGGTGTGACGTGCGGGGTCCGGATGGCCCAGGAATAGAAACACAACGATAATGAAACACAAAAAAACTACACCCAAACCCATTCCCACAATCGCACAACAAACAACCATAAATTTTAAGAAAACGCTTACGACTTTAAATCTAAGATGTAATTTAACTGCAAGTATAAGAGTTACTAAAGCTACTTACTCAAAATTGTCTAATCTTACTGCTATTACAAAAGGCCTTAAAACTAAAATTGGTAAACAAGTTGAGCTAAACGTTCGGTTCTACACAGTTCCTCTCAAATTCAAGCCCACTAACAAACAAACCAACAAACTACTGTTCCTTGACAATTTCATCTACACGTTTGCATTATTTCTTCCCGTTGCTTTTACTTTTTCTCAGCTCTTCCTTTCGGTCGACGCTTCTGCTTCCCCTGCTGCTGCGGACAAATGCCTGGGTTTTGTCTTTGATTCAAACAGCTCCCACTAATGACTCTTAGCGGTGTTCTCTTTTCACTCTTCCTTCTCTCTTTCTTTGCCTTTCCCGTCAACCAACTGTTCGCCACCACACCCCTACAGCACGTTACTTACATTTATATCTTTACATAATAATTTATTCTACAATTAACACTTACTGACAAACTTATTGTTTGAACACAACACTTACAATCCTACAGTTTAATAGTATTTCAACAATGGAGACTTTTACGAACGAATAAACTTACAAACTATTTTCTAAGGTACTAATTACGGTTGACTACGATACGAAATTAACACAACTGACGAAACAAAGAACAACAGCGAAACAAAAAGGAATGAAAAGAGCTTCCGTGCCAATAAGCCCGCAATACCAAGTGGAGATCTAACTGTTGTTCTCTTCCTCTTATAGCCAATCTGATTTACTAAAACCGCTGGTCAATTACAAACGATGTTACACCTGTTCGTTTTATTTCTCATTCCGGGGTTCTTCAACAGTACAGGTAACGATATTAATTGATTTTACTCGATGCGTAAGGTCAAATGTATCGATGCTTAAACGCAGCCCTCAAGGTTAGCCTCTAGATGCACTTTGCGCATTTCCGACTTCACGTTGAAGAACAATTTAGTTTATTATATTTGAATTGTTAGGATATAAATTAAAGACAGGTTTTTCAACCCGACTTATACTATGTCTAGGGACAAACCCCAAAATGATTAATTGCATATAGCATGTCTTCCATTTGCGAAAGTCACCAAGAGTGTATTCCAAGGGCGTTTCAGTAAGAGTTAAATTAAGCACAATAGTATCCACCCAAGAACATTAGAAAAGAAGTAAGGCAAATGCAACAGACTACTGGCACACACCTACATTCCTCCTTTGCCCAAACATTTTCAAAATAAAATCACGTGACTACTGTATGCGAACCGAATATCTTGATTTCCATCTGCAGAGGGGATTCTTCGGCGAGTTTGCGAACATAGTGGGGGACACCTGACAATTAACTGTGGCTCACAAGAGATCGATATTGTGAGAGCTTTCTATGGGCGTACTAGCAGAATATTTTGTCAGGGATATGGTCCTATCAAAACCAACAACTGCCAATCCGTTACATCAATGATGGTGGTTATAAATCAATGCCAAGGCCAGCAAACCTGTACTCTCAACCCTACCAATGCTGCCTTTGGGGACCCCTGTGTTGGCACTGCGAAATATCTAGAGGTGGGTCAACCGGCCCAGTGGCTTAATAATCAAGGAAGAAGTGTGGTTTGATTATAATAAAAAAACTGACAGGAGAAAGCTAATTCAATTGAAAGAGTAACATGCATCAAAATGATCACCAAATGAGACTTACACGAAGTATTTGAAGGGGTAATTTGTAGAGGAAACCAGTTGGCCTGGGGTGATGGAAATTAGCGTTCAAATGAGGGAAATTTGCTATGGGTATCCTTTGTTCTAATGAAAATTCATTTTCCAAATTTGAATTAGACCCAAAAATTAGCTGAGTGAAGCTCTACAGCTAAAGCAAATTCACGTGTTCCATTCGATCTGTGTAAGCTTTTCATTTGCTTTGGCTCTATATTGTCTTTTGTCTTGTTCCGGTGTTTTAGCAGTGCGATTTGAACATGATATGAAGAACTTTTTTGGTGTCGTACTGAATTTTCAGAGGTCAAGAAATGCGACTGAACAATTGAAAAATATAATAATATACATCTACCTTACCCCCACATCTCAGACGCAAGTGCCCAGTTTCCATTAGTATAAAGGTCACCTGAAGACAACCTGGAGGACTGTCAGGGTCACATGTTTTAATTAAGCTATTACTTTAGCCTTTCAAGCTGGTTTTACGTTCAAGCCCAGGTAACTTTGCAACGGGAAATTTATTCTATATTAATCTTCAGAACTAAAATATTAGTCTTATCACGTCCTTTCAAACTCTTAATAACTGAAATCCTGCAAAGATCATGGTGAAATTCTTCCATATGATGGTGTATTTTAAATAAATAAATAAATTAATTAATTAGGCAATCAGTGTATTTATTTATTTATTTATTTATTTATTTATTTATTATTTATTTCCATAATCTTGTCTCACATGTATAGATATCTTACAAGTGTGTGCCTAGAACAGGACTGTATGGAAGGTTATTACAGATTTGTGAAGGCAGTTCGGTTGCAATCCATTGCCGTGGCCACAAGACGATCAACATCATGTCAGCAAACTATGGCCTTCTGATTGATAGCCGTGGTTGTGGAGGTCCAGTAAAAGCCACAAACTGCGCGACTTTAGGCCGGGCCCTTTCTAGAGTGCGACGGAACTGCCAGGGATCATCTAGCTGCGTCTTGCAAGCTAGCAACTCGATATTTGGTGATCCTTGCGTCGGAACAAAGAAATATCTGGAGGTAAGTTCAAAGCTTTAAAACGCTAATTTTGCATAGGCTTGATTGCGAAGATCAAAATTGGAAAAAACGCAAACTTCCGCTAAGAGAAAGATTCTGTTTAGGGTACTCATTATTTTCATTCCAGAGACTCAGAACTTAGAGCCACCTTGTAACGCAAAATAAACAGGTCCGTGGGAAAGTACTG
>NC_090869.1:8487744-8490244 GCF_036669935.1 Montipora foliosa | reverse complement strand
ACTAATGGCGTGTCAAGGTTACTGCAAAACATTTGTTTGTTTGAACAGACCTTGACGAAAATGATCGAGTGCCCCCAACGAGTTCTAGCTAGCCTTAACGGGCTGAAAGAATTTTTCGTAGATCAGCGATTGCGTATGATCAAACGTTTGGGTACCCACGAAATGCGCACGATTTCAACCTTATGAATGAGTGACGGAAGGAACTGGCTTACGCCAAAAGAAAGGTGGCTGCCACATAATGTCCAGGGTCCGACAATTTCCTTCCTCACTGCTGGTCCGGTCAGGAAGAGGTATCTGAACCTGGTTATGGTACGTCGAAATTGTAAGATGCTATACCGATTTCACCAATCATCATCGATTTTTCACCATTGTTGGCAAGAAAACTAAAAACAAGGCAATATGTCGGTAAAACTATTTTACTTGGGATGTGCAGTGTAAATCCTTGTCCAAGAGGAGGCCTGGTAAAGAATGACATTTTCGAGTTGACAGGGTGGGTATAGGTGTGTGAAACTATTTAGCCCAACTGATTCGGCTGGAAATAAAAAAATTGTCGTTGAAACACGAAGTGAATATCATTTTGTGAGTACCCTTTATTGAGATGTCACTAAGAACGAAAAAATTACATTAAAGAGGAATTTTCCTAAATTCAAGTGCCACACCTTACCGCCTCCCCCTTTGATTTTAGTGTTGTTTTGTTTTGCTTTTCGAGTGGGCATCATGGCATTCAGGTTTGCAGTACGATCATTTCGAACCTTTCAGAGTGTTTGTAAAAGCAAAGAGCATTTGAAATTTCGGAAGCAGGTTGTTTTCTTTTCGGCACACACACAAACCGCGGAAGTTATACAAGCGAAATCGTTCGACGAAATCCCAGGTCCAAAAGGGTTGCCCATTATTGGAACGCTTCTTGACTACACTCGTGACCTTGGAGATGGTGTTAGGGGTTATCAACGAATGCATGAAATGCAGCAACAGCGAATTCAGCAATATGGAGAAATCTATCGCGAGAAAATCTTTGGTCACCGAACAGTGACCATTTCCAATCCAGACGATGTGGAGTATTTGTTCCGGAACGAAGGCAAATGGCCTCAGCGAGAACCAGCCTTTCCGTTATGGGAAAAGTACAAGCAGGTAAAACACCGAGTGGACGGAGTTGGTGCTTTGTAAGTCCTGTTATCGTCTGGTTTATTTGTCTGCTATTTTATTTTTATGCAACAACTGCCTATCACAAAGTTTGACTCATTCCTCGCTGTAGGTTCGAACCTTAGCCTACCCGTCTCTCGCTGAGGTTCATTCAAGAATTGTGGGAGAGGGGTACTTCGGGTATGGTCGTTGCAGCTCTAAGCCCTGGCCTGGAACCCAATCCAAACGGGTAAAAAAAAGTATCATTCCAGTTTCTTCTCTTTTGGCTTTCGATTTAACGTGACATGAATATAAAATAAAACCAACTTGGTCTTCACTGTCACCATGTATTTGAAGGAAAATGAGGAATGATTTCCGTACAGGTCCCTACTTCATTATGCATGCAGAATAAATTAATTATTCATTCGCGTTATTGTTTTGTAGAACAATACGTATACCCAAGAGAACCGAATATATACATGGGTAATTTTTACTTACGGGATCTCATTTTTTCTCTTCCTCCCTCTCTCTCTTCTTTCCCTTCATCGCCTACACCGTTACTCGTTTTTGTCTCATCTTTCCTCTTTCTATCCCTTCACCTTGTTCTTATTTCCAGACCCCGCTCGGCTTTTTCTGCCATTTTATCCCATGATATGTCACCCGCAGCTTGCCTTGAACTCCGACCCACTGTAAACCTCTGGATTACTTGTCCCTGTTCTTTACCACTGAGCTAACGTGTCAAGTTGCTAATTCACACCTTGAAAATGATATTTATTTTGAATTCTGGCTGACTATTTATATAACAATGATACGTAATTATATACACGTGCCGCGCAGAGCACACTTGTAGGTTACCGTTAAGAGATCCCTGTTTTACTACTCTTGAAACAACCCATCCCTTTAATAATGCTAACCGTAACCCTAATTACGACTAAAGGCACTGTTTAGGCTTAAGGTTAGTCCCTGTGATAATTTTAGGTTTTCCAGTATTGCTGTGAACTGTGACCTGCTTTTCCTTCATGCCCCGTGCGTGCGGCACACTTATAAGTTCACTGCGTGGAAGAGTATACCACGCTTAAAGTCTGATTGGTGCATCTTTCATGGGAAACTTTCATGCACGAGTTCATTGCAATTAAAATCGTTTCATATTTCCCTTCTTTTGAAGCAAACTTGTGTCTTCGTAATAATCAAGATGGCTACCGAAGTAAAAGGGTCACAGCAATGGGAGATTTGATCATTTGGAAATTGTCCCTGCTTTATAGCCTTTCCAGAGTTGTGCATAGAGTGGTGCAAATAAAACAATTTACTTTCGTCTTCTGTGTCCAAAACCTGTGTGAAAACGCAGTCAGTTGGCAAAGACAAAGTGCCGCATCGGGAGATG
>NC_090869.1:8457744-8485244 GCF_036669935.1 Montipora foliosa | reverse complement strand
CCATATTTGTATTGACTTGGTGGGCCACATTATCCTCAGGATGATTCATGAATGTAACCAAATACGATAGGTTGTCATGTTTGCTAACCTGGCTTGGCACTTAAACCCACCTCCAAAGAAGACTGCCCATATTAAAGTCCCGGCAACCCAGCAAAAATTCTTAAACATGTAGAAAGATTAATATACAGTGTAAAGTAGTTTATTTGTTTTTATCTTACAGCAATTGGAACTGTCCTCTTTGAGACACGATTTGGTTCCTTCACCAAGTCTCCATCAGTTGAGGCTGCCAAGTTCATTGAATCAGCTCACAAGTTATTCACAACTGTGTTTAAGATTTTCCTTATTCCTGCATGGATTGATAAGTTCTACAGGTTGAAGTCTGTCCAGGATTTCTATGATCACATGGATGTCGTCTACAGTTTTGGCGACAGGTGCATTGAGAAAAAAATGAATGAAATACAAGGGAGACTTGATAAAGGAGACATTCAGGAGGATGACGCTGCTGAGTTCCTCACCTTTCTAATCAGCAGAGAAGACATCAGTTTCAAAGAAATAACATCAAACCTGATTGAACTTCTTTTCCCTGCAATTGAAACGGTACGTGCCGGTAAGCCTAACCCCAAATTAAATTGAAATTTTTGGATCTAGGATACTGGATTGTGAAGAAGGGCAGCTGTTAATTATTTCAATAAATCTGACCAGTGCATAAACTGATAAGAAGTCGTTGAACCTCAGTGAAAACTTAAGCCTTTAATTAACTTGCAAACTATATTGTCAAATTACAGTTCCTGGTCAGGAAGGCATGCCACTGTACATCTACAAATTTCTCAATACATGGATGGTGAGCATTCCAAAACTCTGAAAAAGCTGCTTATGGTCACACCCTGTAATGTTTGCAACCAAAAACAGAGAAGTTTTTAAAATTGAAAAACCGCAAGTCTCTAATTTTTAGATCATAAATTTGTTTTGCAGACATCCTTCACTTCTTTGTGGACTCTGTACATGCTTGCAAGAAACCCAGATGTGCAAAAACAACTTCATGATGAAGTGAGCTCAGTTCTGAAACCAGGGGAACGTGCCACACCTGCAGCATTGCAGAAAATGCCATTATTGCGAGGATGTATCAAAGAGACCCTAAGGTATCAGTGCTGTCTCAATTGAGGACCTAGTAGATTCTTATCAAACAGAGCACATGCTAGCTTGTTCCCTGAAAGAAAGCATGTTGTTGTTTACTTCAACATTGATAGAAAATGAGGTTGGATGTTTTCTTGTGTAAATGGTTACCTCTAACTAACCGAGTGCAAGGGAGGGCCTTACTGTAAGGTTCTAGCCCGCTTTTTTTTCCAGTTTAATTTCTCACGTGAGTCGTCAGTTGAGCTGGGAAAACAACAAGTTGGCGAAAACTAGCCAGCGGCCTGTAACAGGGTTTTTCAAGTTATTTATTATATCCCTAGGTCATCAAAGCAAGCACCAAAAGAAAAAAATTAATTCTAGTGGTCAGTACATAGTTACAGCCCACTAAATTGGCCAATCACAGTGTGCTTTCTATCTGAGAGCTGTGTTGAAATGTCCCAGTAGTTTTTTTAAATAAATAAGAATAAATGAGAACATTTATACAGTGCCATACTCCACTAATTGTCCATGGCACTTTACAATAAAATAACTGTTAATTAGTCTAAATTAACTTCATTGTTCAAGACTGTACAGGCTAAAAGAACTTACAAATCAAAAGCGTCCTTAAAAATAAACTTTAAATAGATTTACATTAACACATTCAATAGCACTGACATTTCCTAAGGAGTACTAAATTCAACTAGCAGGTTAATCATGAAACTTCATAACTGATATCTTTCCATTTTAATACCAGCACTTTGTGGTTGAAACATGCACTGCATGCATTGCAAGTATAATTTATGGACTACCTAAACACCTAAACATTCCCATAATACCTAGCCTCCTTCGCAGCCGTTTTTAGGAGGGACGAGCCTAAAAACGGCTGCGAAGGAGGCTACATAATACCATTCTCATACCTAAATATGAGTCGTGATATTGGAATATCACGACTAATAATATACATGAAAGATTGCTCGATTCTGATTGACTGAGAGCAGTGCAGTTCAAGTGTAAAGCCCTGGCCAAACGAGAGCGAAAGTTGACGAGAATTGACGAGAGTTGAAACTCTCGCTCTCGTTTGGCCAGGAACTCCCATTCACTCTCAGCTACTTTCATCGACTCTCGAGAGCTCTCATCGAATTTGAACCTGCTCAAGTTTTTCATGAAAGTTGGCGAGAGTTTTGTCTCGTTTGGCCGCGCACGAGAGTTTGAGCGAGAGTTTTGTGGTCAGCAGTTACTGTTTTTTTTTTCAGCGGGGTCAGACAAAAAGGAAAAAAAATGATATGATGACCATGATGAAACCTTTATTTAAGGACGTTCGCGCCCATTGCTATTGCGCATTTTTTCGCGCATGTCACGCACACGTCATGCATACGAAGGTAAACACGATGCTTTCCACAAGAAAGAAACGTGAAAGGATGTGGCATCATGGGATAGCTGTGGACCCAGGCCTTCTCGGAAATGTCACGCAATGGCGTGACAGTGCGAATAGACAATCGCTTTGAGAACTTCACAGCGATTTTACTCTCTTGAATGCTCGGTGACCCCCATCACTTCCTTTCCCGATTTTGTCCATTTTAACAAAAAACAAACAAACAAAAAAAAATCTGTACGTGAGAAGTTGGAAATATTTCGCCTTTTATGCTCTCGTGCGACCGAAGTTTTCTTTCTTAGACTACTATGTATCGTTTTTCAAGGTCTATTTCACCTCAGAAAAAGGAATCAGCTGCAAAAGTTTGTTTAGTTATATTCAATTTAGTTATGTTGAATTGAGTACGTTTACCTGATCTAAATTTCACAAATGTAGCTCAGGTTTCATTGCTGACAGTTGTAAGCTAATATTGTCTTAACATAACGCAAGCTTCTAAAAGTGCACGTCATGATTTCAAAAACGAGCACGGTGACCCTTCCCCCCCCCCCCCCCTTTTTTTTTGCCTTTTTGGCAAAAGTAGATCATTACCTTTCTGCGTGACGAGTTTTAAAAAAATCTGTACGTGGGAACGTTTTGGGCGCGAATGTCCTTAACTAAACACGCAGAAGCTTGTTTGGGCACAAAATTCATTTAACCGGTCTGGCTAGCTGAATGTACCGGCTGGCTACTCGCCATTCGTTTGGCCAACTCTCGATCATTCTCATCGACTCTCAAGAGTTTCAGATCTCGTCAACTCTCATGAACTCTCTCTCTCTCTCTCGTTTGGTCAGGGCTTAACACAGTGCAAAAAGTGTAATACCGGTGCAAATTACACATCGAACTTCTGGATTATGATTGGCTAATAAACTATAGGGTTTGGTCAGAACCAATCAAATCTTTTGTTTTCAAATCAAGCGCGCGCCCTGGATGGCGCAATTTTCTCTGATTGCGTGATACGCGTGACCGTCTCGATTTTTTTCTTGTATATTATTTAACAAATAGATGTCATGTTGCCGTGGGTCTGTTCCGTAATAGATCACAGAAGACGTCAAAATGTAGTAAGAAGAAAAAAGTGGCACGCGAAGCGATAAAGACTACAAATTGCATTCGCCCTACGGGCTCATGCAATTTTGGTCGTCTTTGAAAAAATGTACTCGTGCTTATTTATTCCAGATTGCACGAGAAAAATCATGTGGTTACCTATACTAAAACCCAGTTCAAACGTACGCAAGGACGGACGAAGTTGTTGGTTCTGCAGATGTTGGATGGTGTTAGTATTTGTGTGCAAACAGAAGCAACAACTGCCAACAATGTAAGGACGTGCAGTGTATTATGGGAAGAATACGACCCATAAGACTTTGTAAACTTTAAAAAATCGGCTGCTATCTTGTTTTCACTATGTTGATGCGTTATCTTCATGGAGACCATATGTAATGAGGGTGCGTGGCCCCAACAATGTTGGAAGAGCTGTACCAACGGATTCAACATTATTGTGCTACGCTTCGGCGATCACGGAACAAGAGAAATGTTGGCAAGTTTGACCAGTTTCAAAGTTCGTTCAACTCACAACAACACGCAACACCATATAACAGGGTGTACAAACGGACGCAACTTGTAAAAGCCAACAATGTTGCAATGTTGGGAGTTGTTGGCCAACAATGTTGCAATGTTGGGAGTTGTTCGCCAACAATGCTGCGTCCGTTTGCACGGATTAATATAAGGATTAGACAAAACGGTGCGATTCGAATTGCTGGCGATGTTGCTTTTGTTCTCTATTTTTGAAATTTCTCCTTGATGCCTCTTTTAGAAAGACTATCTGACGCTATTAGCACCAACGCAATATGTCAGTGGTATTGTTGTATGAAAAGGCAGTATAATTAAAAGCGGTTGACCTGAGGCGATCAGCGCGAGTAGGATGTTGCTGAAATTTTCGATTTCTTTCGCAGCAAAAACCCTCTCGACCGCTTAGCGAATCAGACTCGTTCCTCATCCTGTAAATTAATGTGTAACAACAAGATCACCTAAATAGCCAAGTCAATCGACACATAACTTTGAAATTGCCCAATTTGGTCCCTATTTTATTTGAGTCTGATGTTTTTGTGACGAATGCTTGGAAGAGTTTGACCCGTTTACTGCTTATCGACTTTCAAGATGGTACAAGTTGAAACAAAAATCTCAAAAACATAAGCTTACCGTTCAAACTTAATTTCCTGTTAAATCTTTTGTGTTGTTCCCTCTTTTTTTTTCTAGGATGTATCCTGTTGCTTTTGAAAATTCCCGTTTTCTCCAGGAAGAGATCGTTATCCAGGGCTATCGCATACCTCCCAAGGCAAGTCAATTTGATAAGCCGACAAGGCGAACTTGATTGGTTATTCCCAGGTAAACGGTCTATGCTTCTTCCCTACCGTGAGTGATGTAAACTGTTTTTCTTTTATGGTTAACCCTAAGCCTAACAAGACGAAGTGCATCAATAGTACTCTATTCTAGGTGCGACCCAGTCGATCAACGCCTTCGCTGTAGCTTCCGTTGCACCTGCACAGAGCCCCTAGGGTCAAAAAATTACCTAATGGTTATTTGAACGTCAGCGCAAAATAATATTTTTCTTTATCATGACATGTATAAAACGTAAAGAAATGTCACGTGGAGTTTTGGTGGATGTTAGCTAATGATATTCGGTGCAAGGACGTCCACACTTGGTTCAGTCTCAAGTGAAGCATCAAAAAGCACATTAGCGTCCGCAGAACCTTCGGGTTTTTTTAATGTTTTGGTCACGTCGTTGACCAAGTGACCAAAAGAAACGGAGGGATCTGGGGACGAGCATGCCCAAAGCAAAGAAGGTGCTTTTGCGTGTTCTATTCTATTTTATTCACGCTCGAACATCATCAAGACATCATCGCGTCCGAGGTTTACATTCAGACTTGTTTTTTCTAGCGTTTGCGTCCTCCCATACTCTACCCTCTCAACCTTTACGAATTGAATTCTCTTTGGCAGACAATGATTCGTATACCGTTGTACGCAATGGGCCGCAATCCCAAGCTGTTTGATGAACGTCAAAAGTACAAACCTGAGCGATGGCTGAGGGATGATACACACAAGTCTCCATATCATTCTTTTTCTTCGCTCCCTTTCGGATTTGGAACCCGAATGTGCATTGGTAAGTAGATGCACTTACTTTCAATGAGTAGCAATAATTGATAATACGTGAGTATTGAAATTGGACTTGGCCAAGTTATTCGAAAGCAGTGTGAGCGCTAATGTATATTTGATGTGCAGGTTTTATGCAAAAGAACTGAATGATTCTCCCACTTAACTGGTTTTCACTTTATAGACATCTGAAAAAACCAGGCCCTTCAACGGGATTTAAACCCATGCACAGGATCTTAAAATCTCTGAAGAGGATGTGCTGCCTTTGTAATTTCATCTGCAAATGGTTAGACTTTCAAGTCTTCTCGGATAAGGACTATAAACTATAGTCCCCGTCTCACAAATACCTTCTCTATGTTCAAATAAGTTCCCTGCGGGACGTTAAAGAACCCATACACTATTCGATAAGAGTTGGGGATGTAGTCCCCGGTGTTGTGGCCCAGCTGTTGTCTCCAGAAATGGCCGGCTTGGCAGTGATGTCTCTAAGAAGGCTTACGGTGGTATGAGGCCACCTAAGCAGAACAGCCATAATTGAAAAACGGACTTTGCCGAGTGCTGAAACATGTAGGTGTGCTGTAGATGTAAATGTATGTAATAAAACGAAAGATCATAGCTAAAGAATTTCGATTATTATATCAAGGAAAACATCCAGGGGAATTCAGAACCTCAAGGACAAAGTTCAAAACTGGCAAGCAGATTTGAATACTGAGTTCAAATTTTCAAAACTACTGGTCACGCGTGACATAGCGTGACTGTAAGCAAGGAAAACGACAACGTCGCGGAAAAAAACGTCGCTCCACAATATGAGAGTACGTGACCACGGCTTTGTCATCGCAAGAATTTTTTGATTAGTTATGTGTTGTGAGACTCTCGTTTTGATTGGCTGGTAGGAAATATGAGCGTGTATCAAGAAAATCTGTTTCAATCAATCAGAAGTAAGTAGAATTAGCATTTTCCTTCATTTGTCAAATTATTTTTGAGAAAAAGTTTACACTCGGCGAGTTGGGAGAATTCTCGAGAGTTATGCAAACCCTCCAAACCCAACTCCACCATGTGTTGAGATGACTTTGCAAACACGGAAAAAGTCCTCTATTGCTTAAAGCGTTAACGCAAGTATTTAGGTCGCGATTATTCGGTCATAGTCTTGTTCACCATGTACAATGATACGGGCAAACGACCCTGTGAACAGTTTTAAAGTAAAAATAGAAAATGAATGCTTCATTGTTATATACTCGCGTTGTCGTCAAAACCTAAAATTAGGCGATTTCACGTTGTTGTTTTATGGAGTACGGCAAAGAGATGCATGGAAACTCGGGCTGCACGTGCAGCGCCATTATTTTTCCTATTTTAATTAGCAATTAGACCCGTAGCCCGTAAGGGCTTTGGGCTAATGCACCTTCGCCCGCATCTCCCTTACACCTATCCTTTCCAAGATTGCAGACGATTATGTTGTTGATACCCGCCGTGCTAAAGAAAATCGACAAAAGGCAATATGGGACAATATCTAAATCATGCACTTCGCACGCACTTGTTAGCATGATCCATAACTGGCACGTCAGCTCCGATGGGAACTCGGCCGTGATTAAGAGTGGTTTGGTTTTATTTGATTTCCGTAAGGCGTTCGATCTAATTGATCACAATATCTTAGTGCGTAAACCTTTAGATTACGATATTCCGAACCACATATTATGCTGGATTGTTGACTTTTTATCGGATAGGAGACAGAGAGTTAAACTGGCCCAGGATTGCTTTTCCGAATGGCGTTACATTCCAGCTGGTGTTCTACAGGGGACAAAGCTTGGGCCATGGCTATTCTTAATAATGATTAATGACTTGAATGCAGGAGAGGCAGATATGTGGAAATATGTGGATAATACCACAATCTCTGAGGTGATAACTAAAGGCCAAGAGAGCTGTATTCAGCAAATAGTAGACGATCTCGCAATACAAGTAAGGGATGACAGTTTTCAGTTAAACGAAAGAAAATGCAAAGAGCTTAGGATTAGCTTCGCAAAAAACGAACCAGAATTTGACCCTATCTGGGTTAAGCGTCATACCCCAGAGACTGTGAACAGTGTGAAATTATTAGGACTCAATATAAACAGTGAATTAAAATGGAATGCCCATGTGTCAGAACTAGGAAGGAAGGTTTCTACAAGATTGTATTTTCTAAGACAGCTTAAGAAATCGCATGTTGCCACAAGAGAGCTTCTTCTATTTTACATTTACATGCATTCGCACTATTCTGGAGTACGGAAGTCCAGTTTTTCATCGCGCTTTACCAAGTTATCTAAGCGAAGACCTAGAAAGACTTCAAAAACTCGCTATGAAGATTATTCACCCCGAGCTATCGTATGCTAAGGCTCTAGAACTATCTGGACTTTTAACACTGTATATATGATAGAAGAGAGGCAATTGCGGCAAAGTTGTTCGATGAAATATGTGCAAATCAATCTCACAGTCTTCACAAACTACTTCCAAGTAAGTACCAACCAAGCTACTATCTGAGAGAACAAAGAACATTTATCCATCCGAAGTGTAAAACTGAAAGATGCAATAATAGTTTTCTTTTAAGTTATGTTTATAGTAGTTTAGAACTAGATATAATTTTGTTTCTTATTGCACATAGAAACTTGACGCATGCTTTTGAATTTGTGATTCTATAACAGTTTTTTAGTTCAGTAAATTATGTTGGATCACCCTTTTTTATTTAGTCGCAAAGTCCTATAATTAGTTGTAATTTAGCACAGTAGTAAATTTTGTATTTGTAAACCTTATCACAATTCAGCTCTTGGCTGCAAGTTTTTAAGGTGAATAAACTATCTATGTATCTTTTTACATTCTTGAGTGAAAGCATTCGTTGAGGAAGAGAGACGATGTGCTCTGTGTAGCATTGTTCTTAGCAAGCTTCTCTTGTATCGCGCGTCCGTGTGGCTTTGGTAATGCAGTAAGAGCCCTGTATTGGTCGGCTTTTTGTAGACCTTTGTATGGATTGTGGGATTGTGTTCTCTTCTCTAATAGTCGTCATGGAAGTTTGCCTGTCACGGCTTCGATTTCCATGGTGAAGGACGCTGAGGGATGGGCTTGGTGCAAGGTCTTGGCCGTGGCTATGCCAGGAACGATGGCGAATGTATCGTCAACGAAGCGTTTGTAGAAGTCGGGAATATTTCTGTCTGCTTTCAATTTCGCTATAATTTAGCTCATGCATGAATGTGTTTGCCATGAGTGGGCCAAGGGGCGAACCCATAGCCACACCGTCCACTTGTTCATATAAATTGCCATCAACCTGAAAGAGTTGATTCTTGACTTCCACTTGTAATAGTTTCCTCAGCTGCGCCGGCTGAAGATTGGAGCCAGGGGTCTTTTTGAACCAATCATCGTTGAAAGCCCGTTCGACTTACCCTGGATGCCAGAGGTTTTTTCTCTCTTAGAGCGACGGAATAGCGAGTCGCGATAATATTCGTCATCCCCAGGAATGGAAGTTGAGAGAGAAAAACCTCTGGCAGCCAGGGTACGTTCGACTAGGATATCAATAGTTTCATCGACTTGGACAATTGTAAACAGCGAAGATACGTCATAGCTCACGAATATGTCGCCTTCTTGAATGTTGACATTTCTGACAGTATCGGCAAAATCAAAAATGTCTTGGATCATGTAATCATTGATGGAAAGAGGTTTAAGTTTCTACTCAAGCTATTCAGTAAGTGTAAAGTTGTATGTAGCTATCGACGAGAGGATTGTACTGAGCGACCTTTTCGGGTAGCTACCTGGAATTGTTTGGTAGTGTGTGTTATGGCAGATCTACTGCGGGGTTTAGCCGGGATTAAAAATTGCGGTTTGAGCAACAGACTGCTTGGTGGTCTCGTGGTTAGAGAAGAGATACCGTTTCCGGATACCTAAGTGGTCTTTTAAAAGAAAGAAAGAAAGATGTTCTATTCCTTGTCGTTGCTCTGAAATAACGATATCCATATGTTCAATGCCAGAAGACACTACATGATTATCATAATGCGAGTTGGAAGATACCGAGGTATGCCTATGTGCTGTCCGTATTCCTGGACCGAGAGAAGTCTGGGTGTGTTTAGAGCCAAATTTCTGGCCACAAATGTTCAAACGATGGATAGCGATATCCGCCGGATGAATCACTTTATTATATGGAGGAGAGTGTTTTACTGGGAACTAAACCACTCGTAGATTCCATACGCCACTTCATCCGGGACCCGAGTGGCGTATTTTCCGTATGTCACCTTTGTGAGTGTCGTATCGTTCAATGACGTCACGATTCCCGCCTTTTTTTCCCGCCTTTTTTATAAAGCCCAGCAGTATTTGTAAAACTTGACTACTTTGCAACACAATAAAATCGGAATTTATCAATATTTAGTCTCCATATAATAAAAAGAACATTACACGTTGGCTCGAAGATATGAATTTTATGTTCTCGTGGCAAGAACAATATCTCACTCGTTCGCTTCGCTCACTCGTGAGATATTGTTCTTGCCACTCGAACATAAAATTCATATCTTCTCGCCACCGTGTAATATCCTTTATATCCACCGGACAACTCAATTGATTTTGCAAGCATTTGCTGATCCGCTGGATAGTGATTTATCGGACGGATAGCGCTATCTATCGTTTGAACAACTAGGGCCTGGTTATCAGCCGTTGTTACCTTTCGTGTTATTGTTGTTTTTGCTTGTAAATTACTCGCGTTTGAACAACAGTTTTACTTCGAGGAACTGCTAGGTGCCTTTGTGAAATGCGGAAAATCGAGTCCTTTTTATCCTGTGAGAAAACTCTCTCGAGGGGGAAGAGAATTTGCTCCCGGGCAATATCTTCCATGTTTCTCGAACCTCGTTTTTTTCCTCATACGGTATTATGACCTTTACATATTTTAATCCAGGCATTCACCTTACCCTCTCATTTCTTACCCGTTTGACGAGAACGTGGTCCATACATCCGTAAAAGGCTAGTCCACAAACAGAATGATGAAAAATATGCGATAACAGCTAGAAAGAGCGCGAGAAATTATGTTAATGAGATGAAACTATTTAGTAGCAATTATAGTCTGAAATTACGCTTTTTCATGCCACAGGAAGAAGGCAAACGAAACAAGGCCGGATCCAGATGACTCTCGTCAGGTCACACATGCATGGAGTACGCTTGGTTTGTTCCAACCTCGTTCCCAGGGTCTCGCTGTCGATGCGGAGGGAGAAAATGGAGACCCTGGGAACGAGTTTGGGTTTCTTCTTCCTTCAAATATGGAGTGTTAACTCTTGTTCTTAAATCTTAAAAGGTACGGAAAAGTGTTGTCCTTGATTGAGGTAGTGGTGTACCTTTTTGCACGAATGAAGGCTTTTCACAGAATTAGAATTCGTACAGAGAGGACACAGGGACTGAAACTTCAACATTTTACCACATTTGCACGAATGTGAGAAGACAAACTCAACCTCCCCCTTCTCCCTTTCTTCTGATCGGCATCGTCTAATCCCTTTAATCCCTTGTTGTAAATTTTCAGGCACGCGCGTAATGTTTTGATTTCCGCCTTCTTTTTACCGATAATATTTTTCATTGTTATTGTTGTTTTGTGATCTTTCATCAGGACCTTAAAATGCGTGCCATTTAGATGTATTTGTCAATGTTGAATGAAACTTACACTCTCGAGCTCGAAGCCGTCTTTAAGACAGCGATAACAACTAAGTCAACATTGGCTCGCGTATGTCCATTGTATCAAATGTCATGCGAAACGACTACTTCACACTCATCTTTTAAGTTTAACTTCTTAAAACAAAGTGAATACAAATCCAATATTGCACGTACCAAGATCTAAAATCTAACACTAGCTGTCTTTTTTTTGCGAAAGCAGGTTTATCTCGTACGGAAGTTTATAGTCCTTTCCGACACAGTAACCACTAGACATGCAGGACACTATTAAATACCTCGATTCTCATCAGCCAATAGCAGGCCAGTTTATTGTGCTATATGCTTAATGGGCGTTCACAAGAATAAATCGCTGCTCTAAAACGCTTGCCTGCAAAGCAAGAGTTGCCCTGCATAGCGCAAGAAGTTACATAGAAAACTTTCTCCGCATTTCTATGATCTCACAATGGAACGCTCACACCAAGAAAGTGAAATGTTATTTGGAGCTAAGCGCACGAAACTGCAAGATCCACGAAAAATGTTATCTTCGCCGCAAATGCCATGCGAGAGGGAAGATCGATCCTACTTTCGCAAAGTGGCAAAACAACCACGGCAGCGCTTTACACCTTGGCTGCAAGATCAGATCGAGAAGAAAGACATTGAAGGCTTGGAATGGATCGACAAGGAAAGGGGTATCTTCAAAGTTCCTTGGGTGCGAGTAGACAAGCCTGAATTTGAACCTGCCCACGCTGAGTTATTCAAACGCTGGGCTCAACACACAGGGAAATATCGCCGTGGAGATCAAGCGGACCCATCAACGTGGAAGACCAGGTTTCGCTGCGCTTTGCGAAAAATGCAAGAAATTAAAGAAATTCGAGAGATGGGAAAACTTGAAGGAAGCAATCCGTACAGAGCTTTCAAATTTGAGCCGAAACCGAAAGGTAAGAGCTACATTAAGAAGAGATTTACTTGCAAAATCTTGGTCTTGAAATTTTTTTTTCTTAAGTTAACAAGTTTGTTTAATTTAGTTCCTCGAGTTATGCTGCTAATTGGCCTTTTTTGAACAGAAATGTACCTGTAGACTTTTGCATTGACCACCATGTGCCGAGACGACGTCTTTGTAAGTTCCGCTCTCAATCGACATTATCCTTTTGAAGCAAGATGCTTTGCAGTGACCATCTTCCAGTGAAGAAAGAACAAACTTTCATTTTGTTCTGCAAAACTTCGTTGAATGTAAAATATGCTATACTGATAGTAATTTTTTTTACTAAAGTAACTAAAGGGATTTCTTTGATCGTAAGAATTCAGAAAGATTCCTTCTCTTATTCCTTCTGTAATTACGACATCGACAATCTAAAAACTAACAGCGTTTTACCCCGCAGGCGTTCTTGAGAAGAAAATGCTGTAAAATGGCCAAGTAAAAACGTTTCAGAGCCATACACTGGTTCCACTGGTTTCACTCTAAGGAACCAGAGAGCGAAATCACGTATTTTACTCAACACGGAAATGAGAGTCATATTTACACTCCTCAACTTGTTTGTAAAGGGTTTTTCTGTTTCAAATCGACTGGTGATTGTTCCAATTCTCTTAAGGTTTGTAGACTGCATACAGTCTTTGAAAACCTTTCTCTTTTAATTCTTACCCAACTTTCAAATACTGGGCAGGGCTTTTAAACATGGGTGCATAGTGATACCTCAACGGGGGTATTTCTTTCAAAGGTGTTTGAGTGACATTCGTCCTCGGCATGGAGATGAATTGCTTTAACCAGAAAACAGTTTCAAAGAAGCCGAAATTTATCTTCTGAAGTTCAAAACATTCAATGAAGGTTAGATGATCGAGCCTTGATTCAGGCACGTGGGGGAGTAAAGTCCGGAAGTTGTAATTACCTACGCCAAGAGAATCGAATCTTCGTGTGCTTTGTAATGTCTGTGCTAAAACAAAACTTTCTTAAGATCTCGACACTTAAAGGTTGTCCAAGTTTCGAATGGTAAATACTAGAGCTCATTTCAACCGGTGAATACAGTTCGATTTTTGCAACCTTGCAAAAATGATGCATTCCATAGAGAATCGCTTTGCGCTTCTATCAACTGAGCCATGTCCGAATAATGATAGATCGAACTATTCCCTTTAGCAACGACCAAATTAAAAGAATTAGCAGAGTGTATGTAATTAACTATAATCTTATTTCCACCTTTGTGCCAAGCACATCAACATTTCATCACCTGGTCGCGATATCCTTTTAACAATAATTAAAATAAAGCCAAAATTTATATCGCTTATCGCCTGACCAAGTAAATGGCGCTTGTCAGCTTTCGGGAAAGATTCCGTCCAAATACGTTTTAAATATGCTTCGCTGATTTTGGTGTAATGTTTCTTGAGCGCTTTATTTTGTCGATCAGAGCGACATGAGTTCGCGATAAAAAGTGCTTTTACCTGTTCACAGGAAGTCAAAAGAACGGTAAGAAAATAACTAATACTTCAGATAGTTTTAAACGTTGCTCGATTAGTCACCTTTAACGACATCTATTCGTTCTTTTATCTTGCAACACGTGTTTTTTTGTCGGAGACTGTCTTTGTCTTGGTAATACGTTTATCACTCGAAATGTTTTGTTTATTTTTTTGGACTGGATTGCTCATTTTACTCAATCGATCTCGCTAAAATCGAACATGACTCTAAACATAATTGACAAATCGCTCTCCCATCGCCGCCATTGCTTAGGCAACTAGACAGATCAAGGAGAATCTCATTAGGGATTTACCACCAAAATACTTAAAAAGCTTTTGTGGCTCTTCGGGGTGGAAAAAAGAAGCATTATAAACTGCCGAATATCTTGCATACTCTTTGACAAACGAAAGACAAAGCAAACTGGTATTCAATTGAAACGAAAGTAAAACGTTCATTGTATCAGGTGTTTTTGGAATGAAGTTGTTCTTTTCCGGGTGACTGGCAATTGGCCAACCGTAAAACTGGAACGAAAAAATACCTTCAAAAGTGTTTTCCGTTTGTTATTAACGAAACACCAAACATTCTAACGAAATTTCACAATACCGTAATCAACACTAAAGCATAGGCACCTCACGGTATTTTTAGAGCAAGTCCTCAACTCTGCTACAATCGTGCCCAATGGCGGTCACTTTTTTTCCCGAACACAACCTGAAAAACGGGGTGAAATCATCACATTGATTCAACTTAAGCGCAGGGGTAGCCCAGAGCAACATTGTATGGACGACAGAAAATAGCGACTGGAGATAATTTCACTTCAGAAATGAGGTAACTACATTTTAAAAATTAAAATACAGGCCTTTACTAAAGAGTTTGCCCACATGATTTTAATGCGTTATCTTCGTAGTAGCGAGAAACTTATCGAAATTTGATGTTTAATTTGTTTATCTTGTCACATGAACATACTCGGGCCAGTTTTATCAATGTAGGTTATCACTGGCGATTTTAGTTGTGCTTTCGTCGCTCTAAACCAGTAGCGACCCAGACCGTCATGCTGTCATTCCAAAACTTCTTAGTCGCACAAAATGAAAGCTAAATATACATGTGCCCGGATGAGGAAATTTGAGGTGATTTAATCATTAAAAAACCATGCTATCGTATTGGCACCTTTTAACGCCTTTTTTAAAATTATAAAGTTTGAACTTCCTTATTCTCAAGATGGTTCACAGTTTTCTTTCAAAATGAAACTTGGCGAGAAAACAAACGTGTGGTACCCGTATGAGGAAGTTTGGGATGATTCAATTAAACGACGACATCCTGTTGGCTTCTCTTAACGCCTCTTTTAGATAAAGGTGAAACTTCTAGGCTCTCAAGATAGTTTACAATTTTTCTTCTTCCTCGTTAACATCACTTTTTTTTTTCCACATCAGAGACTTTCATGCTAATTGCAAACTGCAGGTTGTTCATTGCCATAAGTCCATGAAAACCGTCTCACTCAAGCTCGTTTCTCTCTGTAGAACTTGCGAGATGACTGTGGGAGGTAGGCAAGAAATATGGAGTGAAATCAATTGCAATTGGGTTTCGTTGAGTTCGGGCAAATATCATTATTTCAGCACGATATCGATCTAGCTCGATTTCCTTAGCTTGATCTTTCTAAGGCCTGCACTGTCATCAAAGAAGTGATGTATAGCGTCTGACAAAATGTTAACTGCCTCTTTGAGCAACCTTATATATGTTAATCCAAGTATCAGAAAAGCCCTGGCCTTTCACGAAATTAAGTGAATCGATTAGTTTTCAACGAAAGACTACTTATTCTTGAACAAACTGAATTCAATTTTACAACTGAACATGCACGGGAGAAACTGTTGAGAAACTTAAATAACACCCCGGCCTTTTACGAATCAAGTGAAATCGATTAGTTTTCAGCAAAGGACTACTTATCATCTTGAACAAACATTAACTTTTATAGCTGAACATGCACGGGAAAAATTCCATAAACGTTGAGCATCGGGCTGTCATGCCGGAGGTCGCGGGCTCGAACTCCAGCCGGATCAAACACTGAGGATCTTAAAGTAACTGAGGAAAAAGTGCTCCCTTTGTAATTTCATCTTCAAATGGTTAGACTTCAAGTCTTCTCGGATAAGGACTATAAACCGTAGACCCCGTTTCACAAATATCTTCTATGTTCATAAGTTCCCTGTGGGAAGTTAAAGAACCCACACACTATTCGATAAGAGTAGGGGATGTAGCCCCGGTGTTGTGGCCCTCCTGTTCTCTCCAGCAGAACTGGCCGGCTTGGCAGTGATGTCTCTGAAAAAAAGGCTTACGGTGTATGAGGCCATAAGCAGAAACAGCCATACGATAAAAAGGGACTTTGCCGAGTGCTGGAATATGTAGATGTAGATGTAGAATTCCCAGTGGAAATTTTTTGGGCAAAAAGGTATAACTTCAGACATTAATGTGTTTTTCTTTTCACCAAAATTAAGGATTTTCTGCACTGTTCGTAACGCTTCCTATACGACACCAGAAACATGATCTGTTTATTAGCACGCTTCAATTTAGTCGCAATTTCTCACCCGTTTTTCTGATGGTTACATATTTGTTCCCGCACTCTATTTTATTTGGGAAAATTTTCATATTAGATTTTACCTTTCAAATAGAAAGTGTCCCTTTGTCTCAGTGATGATGAAGACAGCCGTATTTGTTTGACATCCTTGAAAACATTTTGAACTCCAAATTCAGCCGACTTTAACTGGGCTTTAACTTTATCAAGTTAATTGGACTCGCACTGTCGGTTAGGCTGTGTTTGGGTATTTCTCTGAGTTTGAGTCAAGAAAAATTTGTAAACCTTACTAACTGAAGTCTGATGGGCTTATACCTTCAAAATTTACAAGATAAATTATGCGTCAATTATGATGAAGTCTTGAACTCTTGCCAATTTCCTTAACTTATCAATGCAAGTTGACTGTCGCATGTTCCACAAAAAACCGAATTATTGTATGTTTATAGTGCCGTGCTTTGATTTATCGGCCAGTTATTGTACAATTTAATTAAAAGTCTACGTATCAGACTCAAAGATAACATCCTTTAGTGAACAAAATCAGAGGATTCCACCTGTATAATTACTATGTGCCAAACCAACCTTCCTTTGTTCCGAAAGCGAAGTCAACTTAAATCTGTTCGCTCAGAAGTCGCAAAATAATAACTGTTTTGACAATTAAGACAACCCCTGGCACTTCCCAATCAAACCAAAGATTTTCATTTTACACGATTTGCAAATAATCCTGATTTTAAACAAAACGAGTTCTTCATCTTTGAGTTACTTATAACATTTTTAGTGCTTCCTTTGTAGCGTTAGGATTTAATGCCCATAAAGCAATTGATAATTTATTTAAATTCGTCACCAAGAGCTAGATGAACTTACTGTTAAACAGTCTACGATTTCTATAAATGTGTGTTTACCTGTTGGTATTATTTAAAGTCATTTCATGCAGAAAAAATGAAAATGGATGTGCAGTGAACAAGGTTTGGTAAAGTATTGAATCAGTTTAAGTGTGTTATTTAAAGCCAGAATAGTAAAAGTCGTGGGGTGTGTCAACACTCAAGTCTGCGCACGCGCAAATTAAAGACAAAAATTCAAGTGTTTTTCCCAGCAAAGCCGAAAGCGGTTGACGGAACAAGCACTCATATTTAAAAGACCTGTTGGCATTCGAAAATAGGCAGTGACAAGTTTGAGAGGTCATTGTAATTAATCTTATCTATCATATTGTTATGACACAGTACTTTAAACCTTCCTCAGATGAAAAGGTAATTAACAAAGTGTTGCTAAGAAGAATTCTTAATTCAAAAGACATACCAAATTTTTATTTGCCCCGAGTCCTTTTGTGATTCTAAGAGGCAATGAGGAAAGATCTAACGATCTCATCGTCGAGAAATATCTAGTTCCGTTGTGGTGCTTGTGTCAGTTATCTCAGTTTTGGAAAGTTAACAAAGTGAAGGTTTCGGTTTTCTGTACTAAAATTGCCGCATTGATAATTAATTTCGTGAACACTGGCTGTATAAAGATCTGTTAAGCTGTTTTCAAGTTTCCAGAGAGTGTCGTGATCGGTAGAGGTGGTGGATCAAACGAAAGCCAAAAAATATAGTTAGCAGATATCTTTACCCTTGTCGCCAAAAACGTTTCGCCCCGGCTAATATGGAATATTTAATGATTTTTAATCAATTGTATGCACTCAACTGGTGGCTTTGGTTACAAATCCATTCTTTTTTTCTATTATGAGACTTTTTTCCAAGAAAGAGGTCTTAAATCTTTGATAATTCGTTTTTCCAAGTAAGTGGAAGTATAACATTTCCATGATATTCAAAAGAAACACGGTAACACTCAGTATTAATTAATCAGTTTTCGACAAGGATTTCCTTAGTTCTCGCCCCATAGTGATTTAATCAGTGTCTATCAATGATGGCTTATCTCGAGTTACATCGACATGTTTTTGCGGGAACATATGTGAAAGCTCAAGGTGTCATTGCTTCTCTGTAATCTTGTCTTTATCTCGTTTCGGTGACTTTTCGAACGTCGTCACCAAACGATAGAATTTTGGTTAAAACTGGAAAAATGCTCTTTCTTTGCAGCGGAGTGCGTCACACGTGTAATCATATGCTTTTCTTCACTTTCTAGACGGAACTTTGAATTCCACTCCAAAGCATGGCCGGCGACCGGCTGGGAAAACACTGTCACGACGAAGGTCTTCGTCGTCGTCGGATTCCACGAGCTCTACCGAGACGGGCGGAACTGGGGAAGCACTAAGTCAAGCTTACGCAGCTCAGGTAAATTAACTATGAGAGATTACTTTTATTAATTCTTCTTTCTTTTAAAATCAGTGTTGAAAGAAGTGTCGCAATTGGTTTCAAAAACTTGTCACGCATGAAAAGCCAATAGGACAATCACATGACTTTTGGAGGGCATACGGTTTATTCGTGACGCTAGTAGCATCATTTGCTCCCAAACGGAGCGAGGGTGCAAAAGATGCTACGAGGGACACAAATAAACTAAATGCCCGACAAAAGTGATGTAATTATCATTATTATCAATACACAAGGCCAAATCGTACAAATTCATTTAATAAGGAAAAAACTTTTAACAGAGATGTAGCTTGAACAATGGTATGAAAAGTTGTAATTGCTACAATACGATTAGCTGCTAAACAAGAGCAAAAAGTCATCCACGAAACATTGAAATGGTATCCTCGGGATCATATTCGTGGAACGAAGTTGTTTGACATCTCTGCTGCCAATCAGAAGCAGGGGGGCAAATGCATTTTCAGCCCGGGCATTTTCCGTTTGGCTCGCAAAAGGCGGGTTTTACAGAGGGCAGTTTGTCATTTGGCCGCGCGTATTGATAATAATGAGAGGTTAACGTCGGAATTGATCGAAACTTTCCACTTTTTTCGCTTTATTCAGAGAGAAATTTCGCTTTCCGGCAAAAATAATTTTAACTTAGCAACGTTTAGCGCAATCATTCGCCATATAAGGTCAAGCTAAAGTATATGAGCTGATAACCGAGAGTGAGTAAACTAATCAGAGCACGAGAAATGCATTAACCGAGGTTGAGAATTTAATAACAAAGGTTATTTTGTCTTACGCCATTTTAGTCAGGTATATGAAAGTCTACCCAAAATTTGTGTTTGTCTCGTGCGTTTCCTGTTCAATAATTTACGGAGTTGGATAATCATACCATTTGTTATCTATTTATTTGTATTCAACTTGCCTTGAGGGTCTGTCAAAATACAGCAAAAGTCGTAAAAATACCGCATGATCAGTCTACAAGCCAATCTGATCCTCTGTTTTCTGCTTCGTGTTCGCAGGATTTTTATCCTTATTATTGCCCTCCAATGGATTGGGATATTAATGAGGTGATTTGTCAGATGTTTATGCCAAACTGTCCTGCTGACTGGGATATGAGCATCTACTTCCCTGAAAGTATCCAGAGTCAATTTGGTTTCTCCACTGATAGGGGGTCGTCAATTTATACCGGACAAAGAAATCAGGAGCTAAATTACCATGGTTAGTGAGAACTGGGTCGGAAACATTTGGGAGCTTTAAGGCCCAGGCAAACGTCTTCAATGAATTACTTGATTCAATATCCGTTCGATTTTGTTGAACGATGTTGTTGACTGCTGGGCTGGGCATACGGTTTCAACACATCATAAAACATTTGATTCAACAGAGTCTCACGAGAGGCCCGGTATTCAGTCCCATGATGCAGCCGCGGTTGTTACTATGGATACGGACTTGTTACTATACGTAAGGACATGGATACGTGCAGTGAGAGACCAGTTAGTGCGCAGGCGCATACCCAACAATGTTGAAAGAGGTGGGGGGGTGGGGGGAAGCGGGCATCGATTCAACTTAGATTCAATATGTTTCAACACGGTTAAAAGGGGGAGGGGGCAAAAAGATTCAACATCGCTGTTCCGCCAACAAACTCGAACGGATGTTAAAGCCATTTGCCCGAGCCTTAGAGTGGCAGGTAAAAAAGACGTTTTATTGTGGCATTCTCGTCCCGTAGACGTCGCCCTTCCTAAAAGCTCCCAATAGACGATATTTTTGAAGATGGTGGCGTGGTCAAATAGTAAGGGTATCAAATTGAAATCCGGAGTTCCTAGCTTTCAGACACGCTCCGACCACTTGCTACTGATGTTTTTCTGGGTTAATCCCTGATTCAACTTCTCTACTGCGCTTGTAAAATAGCCATCTGGTACGTCTTCGGCCAGTTGTGGGAACCTCCAGTCCCAACCAAAAAATAACCTTTAACGCAGGAAGTGTTCACGATCAATTTGGATTAAATCTTTTGAAATTCACAAGAAAACGCTTGAATCCGAAAAATCGCTTGTTTTTTATTTCAAAATTCTCGAGCGCCGCCATCTTAAATCAGTGACGTCTTGTTAAGGCTACCCTGTGCTTATTTTAATTTAACTTAAACTTTTTGTGTCAGAAGGACACGTCACAATTATTTGATTTGGCGGCGCCTAGGCAATTTGAAAGTGAAAATAAGCGCTTCTAAATGATAGGCTTGTTGCGTAGTTACGGGCGAAATGACAACTAACAAATTGGAGTCCTATGCAGGGTTCGAACCTTCGATCACCGCATACGCAACACCAATCGGATGCTCTACCCATTGAGCCGGCTACAAGCAGTCCTGTAGACTCCCACGCAGATGTTCATGCGTCCCTCCAAACAGCTTCGCACCGGTAGATCCATTCTATTTGTTTTGTTTCGGCTTAAGGGCCCACAGACGGATTTTTCGCGCGTTGCTAAGGAAGTGAAATGTTACGTCCGCTAAATGACGTCATCACATCATGAGCTGACAAGAAAACACACTCACAAGCAAAAGTCACCGCACGAACTGTTGTTTCTATCAAAGGTGTTTCCTCGCCCTTCCTCGCGCTAGTTCTCAGATCAACTGCGCTTGCGTAAACGAACTGACTTCCGGCGGTCTTTAAATTGAATTTTTTTTTTTTTTTACATGGCACGTTTCACCCCCAGATACAGAACATAGCTAAGCATTGATTTTTTTCAAATCATCTTTTTTGAAAAAGTTATGGGTATTTCAGTATCGTTTATGTCTTTAAAAATAGAATTTTTCAAAATAAAAAGAAAACCATGCTTGGCTGGATGAAAAACGAATACAAATTATCAAACCATCGATTAAATACCCAAATTGCGTAGCACGGAGACAAATTTAGAGTTTTCTTTTATTGGTCACGTGACCATGGGCGTGACATGATGACGGCATACTTAGGGTCATTGGCTTACAAAAGTTGGAAACTGAAAAAAAAAAGGCCAAATTCTCTCAAATTACTTAACCATTACATCTTTAGCAACGCACCCCAAAAAATACGTCAGTGGGCCCTTAAAGTGCCCCTGTTACCAAAAAATCAATTCTTATTTTTCTTTGGATTTTAAAACTATGTTAACTAAACACAAAGCGACTAAAGTTTCAAGCCTTGATTAAAAAAAAAAAAAAACCTGTTTATTTTAACTGGAATTTTCCTATTTAATGGTCCGCCATTACTAACTTTAAAATCTTGAGGAGAGAATGACGTCAAAGGCTCACTAGTTTAAGAATGCAATGGGTGTATACGCCGCAGAATTAATATGCAGCACAGGAGTTTTGGGCTTTCAGACTTTTAAACTCGCGTTTTGATATATAATCAGCGGTAGGTACTTGGTGTATTTTGTCATTTAGTGGTTATCTATTTCACAAAATTATCTAAACACGGTAAAATCTTCATGGTTAGGATTAAAATTAGCGTTAGGGTTACGCTCAAAGTAAACGGCCTTTGGATAAAAATGAAAGCTCAAAATTTTGCCAGTCTGGTGTTAAGCAAACACACTTTAAAATTTTGACGAAAAAAAGGAAGTGATTTTTTTAATCACAGGGGCACTTTAAAGTCACGAATGTAGAACATCTGGAAGACTTGTTTGCACACTTTCTTAAGATCTTAAAGTTCTTTCGATTTCCTGTGGCTCGCTTCCATGTTGTTCCTTGACGTGATTGCTAATGACCGATCGTTTGTGTTCCTCCACACGTCGATGCAAGTGTCGACTTTTGAAGCCAACATTGCATAGTCTGAATCGCAGAGATCACATTTAAAATAATATACAACATTTTGCTGGTTCTCTAATGCTGTATTGCGAACAAGCCCAGTCCAGTGCGAAGAAATACGTTCCGGCCTGGTCATTAGCCCTTGATGAATCAACACAAATAGATTTCAAAGAATTGGACGTTTTCAACCAACCTCTTGAGACACCAATAACAATAGAGAAATGTACGACTTCTGGTGGACGAACAAAAGATGCCCATGAAACAGCTTTTATTTTCGTCGACCAACATGGCGGCGATGACGTCACGTGAAAACCTCCAATTGAGTTCTTTTTAGAGCTTTTAGAGCCGTAGATGTTCAAAGTCACTTTTAAGGCATCAACTGTACTAAAATCTAAATGATTTCACTTCAATCTGATTGTAGATTTACAGCCGAGAGCATGGGACAGTTATCCGGCACAAGATGGATATGACGCCTCGAGCATGTACAGTGAGGTCAGCAAGTAGAACCGAACTCAGTACATTCTGTTTGTGTTATTGAAATCTAATCGGCTTGAGGTGATTCCCTTGTTCTGCGCATAAAATTGCGACTTGCGGAGATGGCGGTCTTTCTCGCCGGCCATCTGAAGAGAGAGAACAAAGGCCGCTTTTCCTGTTCAAAAGCTTTTATGCGCAATCATGATAATTCTTCTTGGTTAAGAAGTTGTTGCTTTGAAACTCGCCCCAGTACTAGGTATACGGAAAAAAATATTATTTTAAGGAGAAAAAAAGTTGGATAGTAGAAGTTGTAGTATCTACATGTAAATGACGTGAAACTGCATTTGGAGTCAGACACTGAGTGCAAGGTGACAACTGTAGCGGTCCAATTTGCTTACATTTATTTGCAACATTGATCAATTTGGAATCAATTACTAAAAGATCATAGCCCAGACAAACAAGTAGGTTCACGTTTTCAGTAATATTCAGTAGCTTTTGTCAATATATATAACAACAATTTTTCGGTGACCCATCTTTTTATTGCATTTTTTCAATGTCCTGTGAATGAATATCAAGTGTGCCAAGTTTGACAAAAATCTGGATAGTACGTTATTTTCAAGGGAATTACCTTAATCGATTCGATGTTCGTCTCCCCCATTACATCGTCAATTGCTATTGCTATTGCTATTTTATTTAAGTTATGTTTTTTCACTTTAATTTAAATCGACTTTCTATGAGAACGTTCAGTGTCGATGAAGTTAAAGGGGATATGTCACGCCAAAAGAATGTCTTTTCATGACACTTAAAATACCCAAAAAGTGGAATGAAACATTGCAATAACTACTTAACACTGTTGAACAACATAAAAGAAATACATACAGCAAGAGGAAAGAGAAGCATGGATGAACACAAATGGACAAGATTGAAACGAATTACTTTTGGGTTATCTTGAAAAAGGTCGGCCTGACGTTTTAAAATTTATGGCAAATCGCCCGAAAAAAGGTCGTTTTTGATCATAATCATCGTGCTTGTGATGTAACGATAATTTTGTCAGTAAAGGAATTCAATTCCACATTGCCGGCTATCTTCGAGTTTTCAACTCGTGATTTACTTGAGATTTCCCCGAAACACCCTAAAATCACGTGACATAGCCCCTTTAAGGAAGCCTAACAAAAATCCGGGCTTTGAACGGCTCAGTGCTGAAGAAGTGAGCAACGCAATCGAACGATTCTGTAATCGAGTCCCGTTCTTATCCGGTTGGGTCGTACCTCATGCTGGACACTATTTTTCATTGGCTGTATAGTGTCGTACTTCCAGTTGTTGTCTGTGCTAAATCTATTGTTATCTTTGTTCGTTTTATTGTTCTTTTGGCCAATCCTGAAGCCTGTTCAATGAGTTACGACACGACCTTTTTAATCTACATTTTTATAAAGGTGCTTTGCGACCGTTGTAGTTCGTTCATTAAAAGTACGATACAGAAAACACCCGCATATACATGTAACAACACTTTTTTCAGGTTTAAGGTTGATCTTGTTCTTATTTGAGGGGTGCTTAGTGAGAAATCACCCTGAAAGTGTTCTTCAAATGTTCGTAAAATTGGTTTCAGAAAAACTTCAAATTATATATTACTAGAGGTTTAATTAACATACCCTGCTGTTTATAGTTTGTAATGGTCCTGAACATCATAATACTTTGATATAAGTTACTGTACTGTATTGTTTCCTTATCCTAATACCCTTTCCCTTTGTATTAAGAGCATGCTTTAATTATCAGGCTGAATTTCTTTTTATTTATATGGTGCTTTATTAGCCAAATTTCAGCCTGATGTTCTTAATCCACTCGTTCTTATATGCGGTTTACTGTCATCTTAGAAACTCATCCGAAGCAGGACGTCAAATATGAGGCCTTTATCTATCTTTCGTCCGACTCTAAATTCTCATTCCTGTAATTTACCTCAAGTCTGGTATTTCTCCTTTTTGCAGGTCTTGCCCTTCAGGTACTCTCAAATGATGCGCGAGTAATCATTGCAGCAGCACCAGAGTCAGCCCGGTGTAGCAGCTATAGTTTTAGTTAATCAGGAATTTATTGAGTATCATTTAGGTATTAACATAACTTAGCGTGTCCTCAGGCAAAGAGCTACGCAAGGCGGGTACATGCAGTTGTCAAAGGGCAACCTGTCTTTACTGAATGTAACTATTTCATCTTTTTATCGAGAAATTTCCGACTATGTGTATTATTCAAGGTTATTTGGCCAATCGAATGGCCAGAACTTGGTCACATGACAAACGCCAAGACTATGGAAGTCAAACTGGATACCCTAACAAAACTATTAGTCTTCCGAGTATATGAGTATCAGTCATAAAACTAAGACGAGATTCTCAACATTCAAAAACAAAGAAACATCCCTTCCGAATAGTGAACGAGTCTGCGACTTAAACTTCGGACTGGAATCAGTTTTTACGCCCCTGCCATAAGGTTAACTCCGCACAGCTTTGAAATTTCAGGTCTCCTCCCAACGGCATTGCATTTCTTTTCAAGTTTTGTACAATTTTAGTACTGGCACAAAAACGTAAAATTATTTTGGGATTATGCGAAGGAGATAGCATTCACAGCTTCTCCTTCACATGCCATGGTCTTACTTGTTCAGTGATAAAACTGCAGGCAAAGCTTGCGCAATAGTGCAACATACGAAAGCGTAAAATTAAGAATGACACAATGGGAAAAGCAAAGGTCGCTGGGCGGCCTTGTACTTGCCTACTCATCTTAAGGAGAGCCTAATACTGCAAGCACAGCTTGGTTGCCCGAAGAACAGAAAAACAGACAACCCTGCCGAAAATAGAAAGTGAATTACGTCGGTTTTCTCTTGTCAATGTCCGATAGAAGTGTAAAGTTAATTATCATTGATTTGCCGCGGCTGAGCATTTTCCTGCGTTTTGAAGATCTGTAGCTTTTACAAAACATTACCAGATAGGAAAATCCAAGAGACAAAAGCAATACTCACCGCTACGTCAGCAATTGTCATAAATGTGCCAACCAGAAGTTTACTGGCTGTCGAAACAAAGGGTTCGTTTGTTCTGTGGTTGGCAAAATGTAAGGAAAAGAAAGGAACTTTATTTAAGTGTCTAGTCGTTCTTGCCCTGGAGCACTAATTGGGGACACTCTCAACGGAACCTAACAAATAAAGCAAATCAAGTCAAATGTTGCTTTTTGAGGAGAGGGGAAAACCGGATTACCCGGAGAAAAGCCCCGGCTGGTGCAGAATAGAGAATCAACAAACTCAACCCACATATGACACCGAGTCTGAGTATCGAACCCGGGCCACATTTGTGGAAGGCGAGTGCTCTCACCACTGTGCTATCCCTGCACCCCAAGTCAATCAAATTAAAATTCAATGATCAAAAGAATTGCTTCGAAACAGTGAGTATCGCTATATCACAAACATGTGGTCAATGGAAATCAAAGACACCATTTTGAAAATGCTAAAAGGTGAAACACAGGTGATTGCAACTCAGCAAGGTGAGCATTCAATCGTAGGGAGTTCCTAATGGGCAACCAAGGGGAAATCAAATTCCGGCACGGGTCTGGCTGCCCGGCTTATCTAGAGCTTTTTGTAAACTTCGAGCACTGGTAATGCTAAAAGAAGTTGAAATGAAGGTTGGGAAGATCATCCAACGTTCATTTCATTCTATTCCACAGTTCAAATAAATGAGTTTTATACATTTAAAAAAAATCACGAGTTGTTTTTTTACGCTTAAAGTAAGTAAAATAAATAAAGAATCAATTCTTAGTGTTAATAAAAATATAAGAGGATGAAATCTGTGTGGTACTTCTTTTCAAAGTCTACGACTACAGCCCCATTACATCCCTTCATACCAGGCAATGGCTTGTCTTATCTTTTCAGTACGTTGATAAGTTATTAGGTACACTTAAATACGAGAAAAATATGTTTATTATCCACAAATGCCCAAAACCGCATTATATTTACAAAGTAAATATATATAAATGGAAATCTATTACAAAAGATTCGTAGACGAGACTCCCGTAACGTTTACAAGTATGCATTAAATCCTTCCTTGAATTAAATCCTCCTCTTAAATATCTAATGCTTATGTCCTGGCAGTTTTACACAAATCCAATATTCCTTGCATTTATGCGTCCATTTAAGAATTCCATAATTTTCTATTTTCTTTTTTTCTGTTAATAACTATTCTAAACAGTTGCAAAACGAAAGCGCCATGTTGGTGGGCGAAAACAAAAGATCTCTCATTAGCTCCTATTGTCCGTCCACCAGCAATAGACCAGATTCGATTTATTAAAAGTCAATCCCGAACGAAAGACATCATCTCGAGTCTCTGGGGAATAAATGTAAGGAATTGTATCAGTTTATTCCCCAGAGCCTCGAGATGATGCCTTTTGTTTTGGACTGAATTTTAATATATCGAAATTGGTCTACTGTACATTACATCATTGTTATGTGTCTCTAGAGATTGGTTGCAAACCATCTATTGTTTAGCATTTTGGCCGTCGTCATCGTCGTAATCTGAAGGTCTCTAGTCCCGAACAAAGGCCCACCTTCAACCGACAGGCTTTTCGACCGTTTGTTTTTGTAATGGGAATTCGTAATGCTTATCGCAGCGCTCTGATTGGATGAATTTCAGCTTTGGAGGAATTTTGTT
>NC_090869.1:8450244-8452744 GCF_036669935.1 Montipora foliosa | reverse complement strand
TAAAGATGACTGATCAAAGAAAAATTGTAATTATAAAAGGGAACAGAAAGAGAATACGACGCTAAAGCAACAGTAATATCGACGAGAACGAAACGCCACAAAACATACATGTAGGCTCAGTGGGCAATAACAATGGTTCTTCAAGTGAGTTTCACGTTTTTCCACATGTCGTCATTTCCAAAAACAACGAGAAAAGACCGAGTTAACGGTTTTGCGGAGAACGCAATCGCACAATGGTATTTTTTTTTCCTCACTAAAAATGGACTCCGCAGTTTATCCCAGTTAATTCCTGGACAGTTGACATGCAATTAACACGAGGAGAGAGTTGGATTAAGGAGAAAGTTACCAAAGTAATGCCAAATTATACTTCTGCACTGTATCATTAAGGGGGGATGCGATAAATTAGCAACATGCTATGTGGCACTGTACCGAAACGGCGCCTGTCTGACGTATGCATTTTCTAACAAGCACGTGATAACAACGTGGGAATCAGGCAAATACTTAGGTAGACATTCTTCTAAAAATATCTCGCTGTAGAACATTGGTTGCTAGAAAGAAAAGGTAAATCTTACCTAGGAAGGCGTCGGTCGCCTTTCAAACTGCACTTTAGTGCGATGATAACGGAAATCTTGGATGGCAAATACAATTAGCTAAATCTAATGGAAGGTGTTTAGATGTAGTTTGCTTGTATGTTAATGACCTTCAAAGCAATACTAATAATTTGTCATTACCCTTCTCGAGTAAAAAACCGGAGCAGACAACTTACAAAGGAAACATATTGAAGAAATGATTCAAATTACAAGACCCAACGGCTGTCATAGCCCTCAAAAAGAGCATTATTGGTGTTTTGGATAAGGTAAACTGACGTTCCTTTATTTGTACGCAGCTCAAGACACTGGATTTAGAGCAGAGAGCCAATGGCGGCATTTAAAGTTGCAAACGTTCTCAACAAACATAGTACATTCCCTTTAAGACTCCGCCTGGCACTGAGCAGTACAACGAACTGGCAGTTTGTAATTACTACAATCAGTCTACAAAAAAAAAAACAAACACTGTAAGCAATAACTTGTAGCCAGCATTCGCCGGCATTAGTTTTCAATAATCAGACAACTTTAGAAACTACTTATACAACGATAATTCCTGTTTGCCGTCTTACACCATGCTAGAGCGTGACGAGACACGATTGTCGGTAAACACGAAGTGAAAGTGCCCGCTCAAGACCAAACATACCTGTCGGGCTGAAAGTACAAATTTATTTCTCTTACGCGAATTCCGTCTGGAAACTTCGAACACAAAGGCGGCAGATAAGGATATCCAACACTAATCAAATATTGGTGCCAACGTTATTTTTACATCTCTTCTACTTGAATTCCGCCAGAAAGTAACCCTAACCGGCTATATGGTGATCTCTGTCAAAGCCAATTGGTAGACAGAAGACCCGGTCGGCTGTATTTATTTAATAATTAATCGATTTTCCATAAATCAATGGCTCCAAAATAACGTTTCTTTTGTGGCAGTCTTTTTAAACCTGAAAGTTAAAGAAAACCGACACATGATTTCGACACATGTAAATAACAGTTCGTTCTCAGCAATGCAAAGTACTTCGAAGACCTTGACCGACAAATGGCAATCTCATGCAGGAATCACAAGATGCAGCAAACGAACATTGAAGTTTAATTAAAGGAACCCTACAAAGACGGAAAACCACAAAAACGAAATTGTATCCAAAATATTCACATAACACAGAAGATGAATGAGCAGCCAAATTGACCGCTTTTATTTTCGAAAATTCATCGATGACAGCGTCTATCTTGATAGCCAAGTATCTGCATGAATTATCGACAACCACTGAGCCAATCACCGAATGAGAACTGCAATCAACGCCCTGTGAGCATTGGGTAATGTATTTTTTATGGACCTAGAGGGGGTCCATTCTCAGCCAAAGTTTTTCCTTCCGCTAAGAAGAGTTGAATGATGCATGGACCGTTGAAGAAAATGAACGAATATTAGACATGTAACACAAACAAACTAATGTAAGATTGGAATCTTTCCAGCTTGAAAAGTTGTTTTTGAAAACAAAGGTAGACGTTGGATGCCTTTTAACAATGTTTGGACAAATCACCAGTACCTTTTTTCTCAGGGCGAGATTAAAATTCGTGAAATCACCTAAATGCTATCGATTTTTAAAAAATCAACCAAATGTCTTCGTTTTCACGGATACATAGTTATTTGAACAATCACCGTTAAGTTGGCAACACATTTGTTATCCACGTAACACCGTCTGTATCGCAGCATCTGTCAGAAAAATTCTAAAGGATAATCTAAACTGCACATATTTCCGTAAAATGTCCATGACAATGTAGACATCCCATATTGTTATCTTAATCTTTTGAATGAAGATAAAATTTGATATGTCTATAAATGCTTGCATGACCTGCCCGCATCGGGAAAAAATATATGCGAAACCGGGCGGTGCGTTTATCCACGGAATTGTTCATCA
>NC_090869.1:8435244-8445244 GCF_036669935.1 Montipora foliosa | reverse complement strand
AATCGTAAGTTATGTCGCCTGCGACAAAAATCGTACCGTGTAAATCGGCCCTTACAGTGAAGAAGACAAAAGATAAATCTTAGAAGTTTCGAAGTGGGAAAATACACCGTGCAAGCCGAGAAACCTTGGACTGGGTGCTTATGATTTGTTTTCGCGATGATGATCATGTGAGAGTAGTCGGATTCTTTATTTCTTTTCATGTTCGCAGGCTCACTTTTCAATAGACAATACAAAGGATAAAATCAGTCTACTGGGTATCTTCACATGATCTGACGTGCAAACAAAATTTACGAAGGTTTCTCCTTGGTTTAGACGCACGTATTATGTTCTAAACCAAGCAAAGAACATATTTGAACAACAGCTAGGGCTCAAATTTTGTGAAGTCACATGAAACTAGCAGTAAGGTCAATGAAATAGGAGACCTCCGCATCAGCCTTACCGATCTTGATCTATTTTTATCCTCGGAGGCGTCGTTTTTGGAACCTTTCTCGCTGTTGCTGTACTGACTTGCCAACATTACACTTGGGGTTGAACTTGTTGAGCCAAATTTACTATAAAGTGATCCATAACCAGATGAATCTATCGAATCTGTGGATAAGAAAGAAACAGGATACAAATCAAAACATTTATGAAGATATTTTCGAATGAGTACCGCAAAATCCGCCCAAACCACACGCACTTGTATCGACGCAAACATTTCAATAACGGAAAAACCCAAGTGCTTACTCCAGCCAATTACAGAGCAAGCGACGAGCCAATCAAAAGCAAGCAAATAGATGCAACCGATGCTCGGCGCAAATCACGATTGGTCTTCGCTCTGAGTGACTAATAAAGGGCGCGAGACTTTTCAGTCTATCAACCAGCGTAGGAACGCTAAACTAAAGGATTAAATAATTACTTTTGAAAACAAAAAACGAATCAGAAAAACCTTCACTCTTAAAAGAACGCCGTCGGAGAATAATAAATGCAGAGACCTAACAAACAACATGAAAATAATAGCAAAACGCTGCATGGAACATCCGAAGGTAAGTGGAGAACAGTTTTTTCATTATTACGGGACACAGTTACAACAGATAAAGAAATATTCTAATAAGTTATATAATCCTAAAAGCCCGTTATGAAAATGGGAACTACTAGAAAAAAAGTCGCTTTGGTCATCAACTAGAATTTAACTGAATACCGAGGCCTGGGAAAATGGAAAATAAAGGAAATCAAAACAACACATGGGTAAGTTCCATCGCTTTCTTCCTCAAAACTTGTTATTTTTTGAGCCTCGTTTGTACGGTTTCACGACTGTCAATTTTTCGAGCAGTCTAAAAGAGGAGGATGTACGGTATAACTACCCGTCATTACGCTAATGAAAAACAGTTATGGTCCTGGAGCCTCCATTTGACAGTAACAGCACCTGGGGCAAGGAAGTTTGGTTCTGAGGTCTATGCTACAAGAAGGTCGAGATTGATTTCGAGAACTTAAGTAATGAAATGATTTCAGAAGGGAATTATCTTTAGATCACATAATGTGGCTGGAGCCAGTTACACTACTTTTAAGGACCTTTTTATTAGAAGGGTTGTTAAGGTAGCTCTGAATTGGCTCCCAAGAATTTTTTGAAACTTTGCTGCTCATACACCTTACTCCAAAATGGCCGTCATTTTAGAATTCTTTTGCTTGCTTGCAAATTAGCCCTTGTTGCCTCGTTCTGAAGCTAAAAATCAAAAGAATACTAAAAATGGTGGCCATTTTGGAATAAGGTCAAATTGCTAATTACTATTCTATAATAAAAAAATGGGGGTCACCGAGTTCACTTTTGAAATATAAGCAAGTAAAGACGAAATACAGGGTGGTTTTGGGGAGCTTTCATGTTACCATGGTAACATATAATGTCACTGTAGTGGGTACATTCATCTATATATATTCATATATTGTTTCATATTGTATCATAACATCGCTGTTACGTGATACAGTATAGTAGTTATAACCCATCTAGTAATTAAGCAATAGTGGACGTTTTTCCGTGTTTCCATAGCCTCATCTAAACAGGAGGGAGAGTTGGGAAAATTCGAGACAGTTATGCAAACCCGACACGCAATCGAGGGTTTGCATAACTGTCGAGAATTCTCCCAACTCTCCCGAGTGTTAAGATGACGCTATGGAAACATGGAAAAAAGTCGGATCCTCTGTTGCTTTTATAAAATATTTCTCAGAGATAATTCAACAACTGAAGGAAAATGCTGGCTTTTTTTACTTCTTGATTAAAACAAATTTTCTTGCCACACGCTCATATTTCCTACCAAACAATCAAAATGCCCGTCCCGCAATACATAACCAATCAAAATTCGAGTGATGTCACAGTCGCGTTTCCATACTCTCATCTAAACACGGCTATTGACCAATGAGAGTTCGCGTACTATCCTAATTATTTTAAAATAAGGTCTCTAAAAGTGGTGAAACTGGTTCCAGCCACCTTAAGAAAGATTCTGAAGTGGTTTGCTGAGATTTGTGTGGCAGAAATTCAGTTCTTCTTCGGGAAACCTATCAAAACTGACGATGTCGGCTAAACGAGTCAGTTTAATTAATTAAGGTCCAGTAAACTTGACAGACCTACATTGTGAAATCAGCGAGACAGAGTGAATATGTTTGAGGTACGGTCCCATACCGAACGAGGTGTACTCACACGTAACTCAAGGAAAAAATAAAAACATTGAAATCAGACCTTTGGAAGACTTTGCCCCAATTCTCTAAAGCTCGGAGGCCTTTTTAAATCTTGTGCAAAAATAGGAGACAAAAAAATGCTTCAGTTCCATTCACAGTTAACTTGGGTTTGTCTGGGTACATTCTCATCCTCTGGAAACATGTGTTTCCTTTTTGTTCTGTTAGAGAAACAATTGCTTACTTGTTTATTTGTTTGTTTCAAGTTGGTGTCTTAAAAGTCTACTAAGTGGTATAGAAGGTGATTGAAGGCGCCATTACAGAAGAATCAGTAGAGCGTTTGTCACAACCTTTTAAATATCTGGAGCGATGCGTTTGTAAATTGTAATTGTCTTCGTTCAGCGCCTGTATATCACAAACTGTCGTAATAATTACTCTTGTCGATCTTGTAAATATTTCGCATTAAATCGCCCTAATTTGGCTCACTAGAGCATCTAAGTTCTTTTCCGCGTGTACTTTCGCCCGTTTCGTTTAGCTGCGTGAGAGAGGACAGTTGATACAGCCTGCTTTGTCTTAACATTCCTTCCTCAATTTCGGCTTTCTTGGTTCCTTGCAGTAATATAAGTTAGTTCCTCTTTATTTCAGCAGCTCCTTTACTTTTCCGTGGAATTCGGTATGGACTACGCTTTTAAACATTTCCGTTAACATTTCTTCCATTAGCAATACGGGGATCATGTTAATACTTGCAGTATCAGGTTCTATCACAATAAAAGATGTTTTTCCTCACTTCTTTCTCACTGGATTGAAATTTTAATTCGTATATAAACAGCCAAATATCTGAGAAAGTTGTCGAACAGCTTACAGATTAAATGAAATCGATCGATCAATAAAAGATTTAAAAATCTTCTCAACAGCATTCACTTTACATCAAAAGTCCACAAGTCTGCTCATAAGAATATCAACATAATACTTTCAACTGTATTTCAGACTCTACTTACGACAAAACTTTCATTGCATACTATATTTTACATTTCCTACTAAAATTTACAAAAGCCTTCACTTTGGTATTTTCATCAAGGATGTTTCAACTTGATTTCCTTTTACACTTCAAGGTATTTTAAGTTTTCCTCGTGAAATGTGCTATGTTAATGAATTCCGTCAACACCGCTAAAATTATCCATTTATGTTCTCGAAGATTACAAAATGATTACAAAACACTTTTTCGTTGACCTACTTCTAACCAACATGGCAAACATAACATTTAGGACAAATATCCCTTCAGTTTGTCACAATAATTTATCCTTCTTGCTGCGCAAACTCAGTCGAAGCAACCCACTCCTGAGAATACCACTGCCTCTTCTTGTCGACGTCACAGGCTCGTCTACATTTCCATGGTGACGAGAATAACACATTTTAGCAACTTGTATTACTTAATGAAAATGCTCCACGAGAGATCAGCCAAGAAGCCTTTGCCGACGAATTACTTTCTGTTTTTCAAAACAACTCGATTCCATCGGCTTTCAAAAGCGTTGATGATAGCGGAAAACCAACTTGCCGTTTGACAAACGTCACCAAAAAATTCTAAAACCAACCCACAGAACTCAAAGAAGGACTGGATCAAGCAACCTATTGTTTCACTCTCGTTTTCAAATCCGCGCTCACATCTTGTTGGGACAAGTTATGGGTAAAAACGGAACTCATTTGATATTATTCGGAGAAAAAAAAACTTTGAAAGCGGTTTTTAAAACATTGCCCCATTGCTTTCCTCCCTCTTTGAACTCGATAATGTATTTTGTGGACATCAGTGACTCAAATACAATTCTTTGCAATGTTGCGTGACAAGTGACATTCGGCTGCAGGACACCGCAGACAGCCAACAATAAAAACTGACTTTTTCAGAAGAACAACAAATCGTCTACAGATAGTTAAACTGTAATATGGGTGAACTTCACAAATCTTAGATATAAGTAGTAAAGGGAGCCTATACTAAAACAAGAAAATACCTTTAAACCACAGTAACTAATGTTTACACTTAAAGTTGTTCGAACTTTTTCCAATGAAAGTGCTTGTCTTTTGAATAATTGTGACGTGGGTAGTTGCCCTATCGTTTCAAAACAAAGATCTTTGTGTGGAAAAAAATAACGGCGACCGTCACTCGTCACAATTAATGAAAAAGCGGCTCCTTGGAAATTTGAAAGTAAAAATAAATGATTCCAAAGTTCTTTTTTTTTCCGATCCACACACTTGTTGTTGGAGAAAATTGTCCAGCAAATTTGATTGCAAACATTATTTTGCTAGGTTTAAAGTTATTCATTAGTCGGAGTGGAGGTTCTCTTTAACAAACCACACAAGCTTCAAGCAGGAGCTGATCAAGGGGAGCCCCTTTTTCCCATACTTTGCTTAGGAGTCAACTCTTTCCTGAGTAGATTTATTTATCGAACGTCTCCCTTGGAAGACGCAGCACGCCCACTGTTGTAAAGGCCAATCAAAACAAACTCCAAACTCGTCTCAATGGAGGCAGAGAAGAGAGACCCTGGGAACGAGGTTGAGCTATCTCAGCGTCAAGACTCAAGGGAAATAATATGATAGTTTTCGAGGGAAAACCTGTTCCTAAAAATAAATTTACTCGGGAAAGGGTTAACTCCAGGACTTGGTGGAGGATAGCGGCTCCCTTTGATGAACTCCTGGTTCAAGTTATTCGACTTAAAAATAAAATTCAGTTTCCGAATTAAACAAATTTAACAAATAATTACCTGAATGTGACCGGAAATACTCCAAGAGGGCTACAAATGAAACAAGACAAAGATGAACAGAAATATTGAAAAAGAAAATCTCTATAGCAAGCTAAGCGATAGGAAAGTGAACTTGCAAAAAGCTATGAAATAAATAAGCATTGTTACCTATAAAATGATACAAGTTATTCTTTCGCGTTCAAGTACTGTTAACAGAAAATGCGCATGACCTACAATTGTAGCTAGGAGTAGCCTCTGGTCTTTTGTTCATTTTACCTTGTGATTCAATCGTTAATCCGTCTCCAGCCACTTGTCTGGGCTTTTTACCGCTGTAGTCCCGGCAGTTTATGTCCGCATCTATGAACAAATAAAAAAATCAATGATGAAAAAAGTTCACGTAGGCCGTGCGCAATGCTTGTTTACATGTAGCTCAGTCTGGTTAGGCCTGTTGCCTGGTTAAGTCTGTAAACACTTCATTGAAGGGAAGGTGAGCTTGGTCTAACTATATTCAAGAATATAGGGTCGTTTTGAAAACCACCTTAATGCGCGCACGACCGACATTAATGAGATTTTTTAACTTGTATCCTTAAAGCAAGACCAAAGTTATTACTTCAATCAAGACAGACCTCAAAATTAAACAAACTAATCGCTGTACAAGTTAAGGGCCATGTTGCGAGGAATGCGCGGGAAACACTCGCCACGAATTACAGTCTGCTTCTGATTGGCTGTGTGCTAAGCATGAAAATTTTTGGCCAATCACTACAAAGGACGGCAAAATATATTCGCCCAATCACAATCAAGATATTTTGGCCAGAATAGTCCGCATAGATAATGAACAACTAAGATACGTGTATTTGTGAAGCAGTCTGAAAGGAAAACATTCGGGCATCCTACCCATGACCATGCGCAGTCCACGGCTCTATAACTGAGTTACACACGTATCAACCTCCGCCCGTTTTATATTCCATCAAAGGTGAGAGTATGACTTCAAGAAATACACAAAATTTCTTAAAATTATGCTAAAGGCGGATATGAAATTCTTTTAGAAGACACTGATCATCGCAGTTTAGGAAGCAACTTACTAAAGCAGTTACAAAGAGGCACATTAAACGCTATTTTCTTACGCTGAACATGAATGACACAGAGAACTTACCATACTCTGATACAAGCATTTTAATAACCTCATTGTGTCCCTGCATTGCTGCAAGATGAAGTGGCGTGTATCCCTAACAACAACAACATGAAAATGGGGTACTGTTAGCTAGCAATACCAACGCTTTAAAGCGCTTTGTTCACAGAGGTTAAAATTAGACACTGCGCAACCAAAATGCAAGTCACTTCTTTGGTCAACAAACCAGCCAATCACAACGCAAAGAAAATAACGGTAGCCGGCACTATGAGCGGGAAAACACGTGCGATTAAGTCAAAAGTAGTTTTCTCCTGATTGGTTAACAGAATAGGCTGAACATTTTGGCCAATCAAGATCCGTAGCGATGCACCTACAATTCTCCATGAACCGATTAAATCTGAAGCACGTGACTTTTAAGTGTGAAACTTGCAACTCTTTTTCTTGGAACAAAGCAAGGGATTTTAGGACACCAATTTTATGCCCAAATATGGACAAAAATTAGATCCAACCTGCACGCGCGGGAAAATGTACAAGCTACGTCGCATCCAAATAAGGAAATCTTTAAACTCAAAGAACCCCGGCTCTGAACCAGAGTTAAACACTTCAAGGTCACGAGCTTCTGGGTTGACCGTAAAACTCTGACACGAGAACTCCGCTTTTGTATACACTTACCAGGCTCATGCATCCATATCTTAATGGTGTCCATCATTTTTTTATGGCGCATTTTCAGAATAATGAATAGACAAAGTATTAAAGAATGAAAGGAACTTACCCCCTAAAATACACGGTGAAGAAATCAGTGATTCCAAGGAGTCAGAAAAAAAGAAAGTGTCAGTATTTCCATTTGAAAAGAACATCAACTATTCGTTAAATGACAATTGAGAAAATTTCGACTAAAATACTTACATTCTGTTTATAGAAGCCACGGCAAATGAGTGCATGCAAAAAAAAAATGAAAAAATTATACTCAACTGCTTTACAGCAAAGACGGCTGATACGTAATAAATTACATGGATAACGTTTGATGAATTTTTTAAAAACTGTAACAGTTGTCATGTCAATGAAGTACTACTGGGGAAAAAAGAGCGGGAACAGTTTAATAGAATTTACATAATGCTGAAGACGTTCTAAGTTTCTAGCAAAAAATAAATTAATTAAAAGACGATTTCTCAACAAAAAAAAACGCTATTAACTCCGATAAAGCCTGGCATATCATCACGTAATAATATATAGCGCAAAAATTCAATATCTTTAACATGGCCTAGAGCCAAGCAAAAGCAGCCCAGCATGCTGAGAAGCTGCAGTTAAAGAACACAGCAATTGGAGGCTGGTCATAGAAGCAGTCAGTACGGACTGAATCACTTAAATTTTCACTTCCAAATTACGTGGGCGCCGCCATCTTGAATAATTGTGACATGTTTCGGTCGTCCTATTGTTCTGACACAAAGAGCTTTAATTTGTCTAATAACAACAGGGCAACCATAACACGTCACAATTATTTAAGATGGCGGCACACACAAAATTTGAAAACAAAAAAAGGCGATTCTAAAACTTATTTATTTCGGACACAAACGCTTTCTTGAAAAAAAAAATAGACTGATTTGACTGTAAAGGTTATTTCCTATTACATGTATTTAAGGACGTTCGCGCTAATTGTTTGTGCGCAACGTAACTGCGCAGGTAACGCGACTGTAATATGTCACGCATTACTTCGAGCATTAGTGAAGTTGAGGTTTGAAAACCTTTGCAGAAACCGTGGACGATAAGTCTTGCACAGCGTTGGATAAGAGAAGATCGTGATCAGTCAAAATTGATTAAAAATATTTAGGAAAGTCAAGTAGACTGCTGCACGACTGATGTTCGCGTTGTTTTTATCATTCGTGCACTAGTCTACTTGACTTTCATAAATATTGTTCAAGCATTAGTCAAAATAACATGGCGACAAAAACGCCGGGTAAGAAATTCCAGGCCGGCAAAAGAATGGCACATTTATTTCCGAATCATCATGAAACGTTGAAAAGAAGTGAGCGGGAGGATGGAAAAGCTCTGGAAAAGGTAGCTGCTGATCGAGTAGTGGCTGAAAGTTTGGAGAACTCGAGGACGAACCGTTGCGTAGATTTAATGAAGCTGTTTCTTTTTTTAAAGTTTTTATTACCCTACGAACTTAAGTTCAAAACGAATGTATGTTTTTGAAGTTCTTTTCCTTTACTTTCGTGAAAATAGAGCGGTATTTTCGTCCTCGTCGGCTTGAATAGTGCGGACCTGCGTGGAAAAAACCAGCGATTAAATTTCACAAAAACCACACTCCAGAAGACGAGCATGACGGCAATGGAGAAATATTATACAAAACACTAACCAAATGAAGATGACGACTGCTTAAAACGTCGTTGCTGTGCTCGAGAAAGCTTTGTTTTGGGGTAAAAACCTTTCATCCCTTCAACGACCGATCCTCTCCTGGGTTCCAGTCCTTCCCCGACAGGTCACGCAAAAACGTGACAAACGAAGTTTTCCAAGAGCTTCGTAAAATCACATCGATTTTACTCCCTTGGATCATCGGTGACCCCTATGTTTTTAACCATGAATCACTTACTCTACTTACTATCTACAAAATATGATAAAATGAAAAAAATCTCACCGTAAGAAGTTGTCTTTTTTTTAAATTTTCTTTCGTCGTGCCATCGAATTCCGGTAGTGATTGCAACGGGTAGAGGTTACGAAAATGCTCGTCCAGGATGAACTCTACTCTTTACGACATCCCTAGCGGCATGAAATTATTGTAAAATCCCACCCCTAAAAACTTATGTACGAAAACCTTCACTCTAACAGTTTATTTTTAGGATTTTCGATGGATGAGCAGATGAGGCTACCTTTCGTTATTATGACAGATTTATCGAAATTAAGGCATTTTTCCACTGCCATTTTCTCCGAAACAAAGTCGGTGACCCCCGATTTTTTTTTTATTTTTGGAGTAAGTACTTTATGACCTAACTCTAGGCGAGAAATGAAGAAAATCTCACCGTAGGAAGATTTTGGCGCGAACGTCCTTAAGCTATTATTTTATTGAATTGGAGGTTCTCTTTAAACAAAAATGGCGTCCTTTTCGGCAGGGTTTTCCGGAATTAAAAAAAAAATTACAGAAAATTTAGGATTTTACCACATTCATAAATTCTTTGAATTCGAAGAAGTACATGTACTCTGGAAAGTGCAAAAACGTCTTGAAGCCATAAAAAATTGTAGGGGTTACATAGATGCATTCGTCTGGCATTCTTTAAAATCAGAATGATTTCTATTTAAGTATCACTCTTAGGAGGGATTTAGGGTTACAGTCAAATCTGAAGGAATCATTTAAATAAGCCATTTCCGAGTTCATATCTGCCTCCTCTTCAAAGCAAGTCTAAGTGTGAAGTTTTTCTTATGAAAATTAGTTTTCATTCATATGTATAGTAGATCTAATTACCATCACAAAAACTTTGCACTCAGACAAGCTTTGAAG